>NW_027040924.1:487500-562500 GCF_037179485.1 Ochlerotatus camptorhynchus
CAGTGCCAGCGTAATAATTAAGTGTTTGTTTGCCTGTTTGTTCTTTGACTAAATTTATGACAGTCCGTTCTTGTCAACACCGAATCGGATAAAGAATCCACGAGCAACTATAGGAACTTAATGCTTCTAACGTACCGCAACTATAGGAGCGTTTACCCTATTTATCGACAGTAATTGTTTTAGCATGTATCGCAATCTTGTAATTTTTTAAGGTATGCAAATATTTGTGTATTAAGGGTCAATTTCTAACTTTTAGGCTTATCTCATAAACTCATGATTGGAAACAGGCTTGGAAATGCTCATTACAGCTAAAATGCTGCTTTTCAAAATAATGAATCTATGAGATACCTATTATAATAATAGTTGTTAATATGTAAGATGCAAGAAGAGGAGGTAAAGTTTGTGTATGACACATGAAACCTGTTTCAGAGGGTCACAATTAGCTAGTTTAGCTGTAATTACTCTGTACTATTCGTTATAGCTAATCGCTAATTGTGAAACTCTGCAAGCGAAATTGATAGGTTTATGTGTCATACACAAACTTTACCTCCTATTATTGCATTGTATGTTATTATAATATGTCATAGCTTTGAAAAGTAGCATTTTAGCTGTAATGAGCCTTTTCAAACCTGATTGACACAACTGCGGCTGAAGTTTTCAAAACTGCATTAGTCTAATAGCACCGAATCATGAAAGTGGAGCTGCTTCAACCTTGATATTTAACAGTCAACCCAAAATGAGATCAAAGAGCAGTTCCACGCCAAATGACGAATCGATCTGATGTGACCTTCTCCGATTTACATGCACATTTTTATAATTGTTTCCTATGGCCATCATTCACATTTGAGCTAAAATGCGGCCATTTTTCTCATTTCACATTTCACTCAAAATTTCTCAACAAATCATTCTTTGAAGAAAAAAAAAAACATTTCCAATCGAAATGACGCTTGGGACAAAGTTGTTGGAAAAAATTGTTTACTTTTCAGGAAAAATATACACGGTAAAAAAATTACAGACATTTTGGTTTTAAAGATCAAAAAACAAAAATTATACACATCAATATGTTTTTGAATATTTTCATTGAAAAGCCTATGAACAATACTGTCTTCTGGGAAATTTTGAAGTTGAACATTTTTTAACAAAAATCATTAAACAATTTTTAAAATTTTTGTTAATACGTTTTTTTTTTGTATAAAATTATGTCCATAAATGTATTTTTTTCAATTATTTCAAAAACGTTTTCTGTGCAGTTTTACAAAAAGAAAATTTAAACAAAAAGTTTAAAATATTTACCTAACAATGTTAATGTATGATTTTTTTTTATTCTTAAGTGTCCAACTTGAAATTTTCACAGAAGATAATATGTTTTATTAGTTTTTTAATGGAAAATATTGTGAAAGAGGGTATTTTTTTATTATAGAAGTTATAAAAACAGATCTTATTTTTCCCGAAGTTACTGATTTTTTTTATTGGGTTAATTTTTTCTGGAAAGCGTTGATTTGATTAAAATATCAAAAACGTCATCTTGATGTTTTGTGCGACATTCAAAATGGCCAAATTTCAGCTCAGATGTGAATGATTGATCATAACAAACAATTATGCAAAATTTTATTCAAACCGGAGAAGGTCGAGTCAGAAATTTAGTTTATTCTTACTATTTGACCTGAAAGTGCTCCAAAGATCGCCAAAAGATGCCGTATCTCTTCAGAGTTCTACGATGTAAAACAGTAAAACGCTGTACAGACTGAAGAGTTATAACATGTCATAACGGTTGTCAAATAATTGCAACACAGAAACCACCATCAAGATAGCGCTATAACATGTCATAACTCTGTAGTCTGAACGTACTATAAGTGGAGTATACTGCAGTATAACCACTGCAACTGTGATGTGGAAATTTTGAATGGAACTAGCTATGAATGCAAAATGTATTCCATTTTCAACTTTATAAACTTGCTATCTAGACTATAATATGACTGAGAGTTGGTAATCCAAATCGTTTCGAACAAAGCAATGGGCTACTCATGATCGAATACGTTTCTCGTTTCTCTTTCCTCGACACAGAACTATAAAATCGATGGAAGTCATATCTTCGCTGTGTCAAGTGGTTCGTGACACTCGGACACTCAATGCAATAGAGATTGTCACATTCGGTTGTATTGGTTTGCTGTTATTAGCGTAGCTAAGGGGGTGACATGGGGGCCAGGCCACATCCAGGATTATTTAGCTCCTCCCTCCAGAATTTTGGGTGATATTTTTCATTCGCCGAGTTATTTTTTATGAATTCCGTTGTCAAGCAAATACGATGTTACTTTTAAACAGCGATTAATAAAATTGCTCCAAAAGCAACAATTTTTTGAAAATTTGACATTTCTAGACTAGAAGGAATAATTTCAAGAAATTAATTTTTATCGATACAAATTTCAAGTTCTCGAGTACAAATATCAGTTCTTCTAGGCTTTCAATTACAATTGATAGCCTAGAAGACATCTTCAAGGTTTTACAAATAGATCTAGAGTTTATAACATGTGATCTACTAGGTCAACCTGGGGCCTAGGGTTACCATACGGTATCCTAAAGAAGGACATGTCCTCCTTTTTCAATAATTTTTCTACACCCTCATTTTGCCCGAAAATATCCTCCTTTTTAATCCTTGCATTTTTTTTTCCAGCAACATATTCATAAAATTGGTTTCAAAGAGCGTTGTTTGTAGAGCTTATTTGTTTAATTATGGTGCAACCTCATCTTATCTAGCAAATGCCATTCAATGGTGGGACTATTTTGTATTGAATTTTAACTTATATTTGACAGATGGAAAATTTACAAACTATCCTGCTATTCTACCAGACTTATTTCAGACAAACCAGGAATCAATTTTTAATTTTGAAGGAATCAACCACAGAAGGATTTTCGAACATTATAAATTATTTTCCAAGTGTCAGTGAAAACTCATCAAATGGAACACAGGCTTAGGCTGTGTTCTATTCTTCTGAATTTTTACATAAATTTTACATTTCGAAAATAAAGTATAATGTTTGAAAATCTCTCTGTTGTTGATCGTGTGATTTTCTAGGTGTTTGTCAAAATTGTTATAAGTTGAAATAAGTCTGGTACAATAGCAGGTTTATTTGAAAATTTTCTATCTGTCCAATATTGTATTGGTGGTGTTTGTCAAAATTGATTCCTGGGCTCCCATAAATAAGACTGGTACAATAGCAAGTTTATTTTAAAATTTTCTATCTGTAAAGTTTAAGTGTTAGTATGCGTGAGTGAGCTACCAGTTACGCCAAATCGACGATCAAATGCATTGTTTACAAAAGCTGATACGTCCCTTCGAAAAAGTAGTCGAGAAATGGAAAACAGCCACATAGATTAAATCCAACATGTGTTCGATTTTGACGTTCTGGTTCTATGGGATTTTTGGTATGTCAAGCATAACTATTCAAATTGACGTATCTGATTTTGTGAACAATCACTTCAATCGGAGATTTGTGGCAACTGCAAGCTCACTCACAGAAAGTAACAACACCGGCGGCCTTAGAGTCCTAAGCTGAATCAATGGTAAAATTAACAGGTTGCTTAGATGTTCCATGTTGGTTTCAATCAGCGATGTCATCTATCCTGATTTTTAAACATGATAAAAGTTGGGATGGTTTTAATGCTGTAAACCTGTAGTTTTCATGCAAATCAGCTAGACTAGATCATTTCCAAGTATCAAAAATGAATGAAGGCTAGTTTGATGCATTTTTCAGAAGTATAACGAGAAGACAAATTGAATTGGTAACGACTACAAGTTATGAACAATCTCAATTGAACCTTTGCACATCATGAATTTTGGGATAGCGCACATATTATCAAAACGTTTGATAAAAAACTCATTGTCCTCCTTTAATGTTAAGAAAGAGAATCATTGTCCTCCTTAATCTCCAAACCTCAAATGAAATGTCCTCCTTTTCAAGTTTTTGATAAGGTAACCCTAATCCTGGACAGGTACGGTACTCTTAGCAATAGAACATACACAAGCTGGGATGTCAGGTGTATTTAGGAAATAACTACATCAAGATGGACGAAATGCCTTCCCGCATAAACAACAACCATAAGTGCCTAACCACTAATTCGGGAAATCATTCCAACTCTATGCGCACCATCCATGATATCGTTTGTGTATGGTACCCGTTTATAAGGGTTCACATGTCTTCACAGCTACTTTCGAAATCAGATTTATTAAATTGAGTATTTACAGAAGTTCTGGTGAAGATAAGGGAACGTCATTTAATTTTAGGGAATCTCGCAGTAGTTCCGAAAACTTCGGAAAAGTACATGGATCGTTGTAAAACTGCAAGGAATGTCGTAGTTCTTCAGGAAACTTATCCATTCTTTTTAGAAATGCAGCAAATTTTGTAGAAATTCAGCAAACTTTGTAGAAGGTCACCGAACTTCAGTGAACTTCGTAGAAAGACATAAAATGAAGAAGGAGTTCATCGAAATTTATATTAATTTCAGGGAACATTTTTTTTAAGTTCAGAGACTTTTATTTAACAAATCTTATCTTCGAAATGACAAAAATGATTCATGGTTTGATGTTATAAAAATACACCATGCATAATATTCATGATATCACGATGATCGAATTGTCCAGCAGGGTGAAGGGGTTGGTGGACTCTGACAAGTAGTTCTGCTTGGAAAATGCAGTCTGAATTTTGCTACCATCATTTCCGATTGGAATGTTGTTCAAGTGCTGGATACTCTTGGGTCTTCAGAAACTTTATCCTGACAACATTTCCGTACAGGCAGAACAGATTGAGCAGCTTATCGGTGATGACTGTGTTGTTATCGAGTCCGTAGACCATCATCACTGCGCCCTGTTGCTGTGCCGGTTGAATGAAGTTGGCTGGTCCGTTTCGGGTCAGCGGTGCTTCTTTCATCAGTCCGACGTGTGTTCCGGCCGGCGTTGGTTTCCATTTTTCCGACGGATGAAACTCAGGCGGTGAAAAATTCGGTGCAATTCCGTTTCCTCCACCGGCTCCCAGGAGGGCTAGTTTAGGACCATGGATGACTAATGAGTGAAGGTCGTTGTACGGGGTGGGCCCTCTGCCGAAGATGGTTGGATCGTGTGTCCGTTGCAGGCATCCTTGGAAACGGCTGCTTCCAATGTGTAGTCCCAACTGGAGTCCGTGTCGTTTTTGTAAACATTGAGTTTTTCTGGCTTGGCATAGTCGATCTTTAGTGTGCAGCAACCGGAGTAAATGTCACTGGTGGCGGATTCAATGTTGTCAAACTCAACCATAGCTTGGACTCTATTCTTCTTAATTATCTTGATACGTTGGGTGAGCAGATGGTGTGTAGAACGTCCTCTGTAATAAGATAGACTGAATTAATGATGCTGAACAGCAGGATATGGTTGGGCTGGGTTGGGAGCGGAACCCTAGCAGCACACTTGTCACTGAAAAGTCGTGGTAACTTGTTTGCATCTTATTCCAGTCACAATCACCGGTCCGTCCTGGCACCGTTTCCGTTGAACACCATGATCATTGAAATCATACGGGCAAGCAAATAGGAGGGAAGGGTTGAGAAAATGTCGCGACACCTCACTATGCTTCACTTATCACTCGGGACAGCCTGCGATAATAACCACTGTTGAAAAGCCTGGAACTTTTCCTCACTCAACGTAGACTCGTACTACGTGAAACTCCACCCTCAGGTTTCGAAAAACAAAACAAAAACAAGCGCTTTTAAAATACCGGGTTGCCAAACAAGGCATTATTCACAAGCAAACTAAATGCAGTTCAATGACTTCTCGGTACTGCTGGAACAGCTGCGGCACACTGAGGCACACTGAGAAAAAAGTAGGTGCAAAATAAGTGTGTAGAGTGACCACCTCTTCTCTGTATTATGAAATCATCATGAATTTCCATCATTAAAACCATGAATCATTGGCATGTTTATTTATTTCATGATTTTAAAATCATGATAATAGAAACGGATTTGTTGTATGTATCCGGGATGTATCCACGTTTTTGCGTGATTTTGCACTATAACTGAAAAAATAGTAAAGGAAGGCTTGGAGAAATTTTCTAAAAACTGGATCTGAAATAATTATGCCAGACGTCGGACATTAAATATTTTCAAAAAACCCAGATAGAAGAAATGAAATTAATGAGAATGTCCAAGGAACTCTAAGGATAATTTCAAGGGAGATTAGAGGAGAAATTCTTCGGAAAACTTGAAGTTAAATCTGAGGATTCCTTTCAAGTTTGTCCTGTTAAATTCTAGATTTCATTCAAAGTGTTAATACGTGAAGTTTACGATTTTCATAGTTGGTTGGAAATGCTATACTAATATCAACATGAAGCTTTAGTGTGATAATTTATTAGCTAGCTAGGTAGTTACTAATTCCACTAGAGTACGGCAGTGTGAAAATTGAATAGAAGTTGAAATTGAGCGAAGGGCCATGGATGTGTGGATTTGAGGAATAACCTCAAATCCCCTTATCCATTAATGTATGAGCTAAGTAGAAGAATGTGCGTTTGACTAGAACTGTCGCATTTTCACACTGCCGTACTCTAGTGCAACTATCAACATACCCTCTTTAGAACTTTTTCTAGCGAATTAATCATCGCACTAAAGCTTCAGACTCCAAGGTATTTGCGAGTAAAACCACAAGAGAAGAAGGAGAATAAAAATAATTCAATTACATTTCTGAAGATAATTCCAAAGGAAATTTCCTACGTGGTAAATTTCAAAGAAATGCTTAAGGAAATTCCTGTAATCATTTCTAAAGAAGTCAAAAAGAGTTCTCTGGGAGTTCTGAGAAGTATGTCATGGAATTTACTGGACTAATTCAAGAGAATTCTGTAAAGAATTTAGAGGAAATTCCGTGTTTGATTCTTTGAGAGTTTCAGGAGAATACTTATTGAATACTGAGGAGAGATTATTTCAGAAAAGTTCGAATATAATTAAAACGATTAAATTCAATTTCTGAAGATAATGCCGAAGGAAATTTCTAGCGAGTTAAATGTCAGAGTAATACATAAAGAAATTCCTGTTATATTTCTTAGAGAACTCAAAGAAGAGTTTTTTTTCTGGGAATTTTGAGGAGAATTTCATGGAATTTACTGCAGTACTTCAAGAGAATTCTATGTGGAATTTAGAGTAAATTTCAAAGATAATTCATTGAGAGTCTCAGGTGAAAACTTATTGAATACTGAGGAGAGATTATTTCAGAAGAATTCGTTGGGGAATTCCTAGGCGGCTGTTCATAACCTACGTAGACAGTTTTTAGGGGTGTAAAAGCCGATCTCCTACTGCGTAGACAGTAGTCCATACAAATTTTTATATGTTTCAGACATTGACATTTTTTTTCTATAATTTTGAAATCAAATTATAAAACATTTGTGTTGCCTCTTAGCAATAAAGCGATTACTGTCATTAATTTCTGACTCCTGGAACTAGTTCATTCAATATTTTGAATTGCCCTACGCCCTCAATCAACACGTTTGCTATAAACATAAAATGTTTCCATAGCAAATTAGTTACCCATGGAAAAACATAATACATGAGTAGATCTATTGTTGAAAAGTTGTGCCCCTGAAAATAACAGCATTTATGTTAAAATTAAAACATCTCAAATTTAGAAACATAGGGGAAATGGATGTTATGTCGGCCTATCTGCCCCTAATTTGGGCCCACATATAAATTCAGCAATCGACTAAATATTCAATAGCGACCAAAAATATCCATTACTACGCGTTCATCTAGATAAAATTGATAAATAGCACATTTTTAGCGATGGGCCCAATCTCAGATCCATAGGCCAACATTAGAGCCAATTCCCATATTTATTAATTTAAATATTTTTTATTAGGCTTAGAATCTGTAAAGTACATGCCTTGAATTTTTTAAACAAAGTTCAAATTTTAATAATTTTTATTATAAAGCTTTTCTGTTTATGGCGCTTAAGTACAGGTGGTAACGTTCCGTTGAAGTCCTTGAAAAACCTGGAAAACGCAGAGAACTTTATTTAGGAAAATCAGTAGTTACCCTGCTAGATGATTTTTTTAGGTATGCTTATTTTATTGAGTTTTTATGGAACTTGTATGTTTGTTTGGGTCAAACATATTAAACTAACACCCAACCGGGGATGTACGATTTGCTTTCAATTACGTGGCATTTATCATCGCAAGATTGTTAATGGAGACCGCATGAACGGAGGATGAGATGTACCAAGCTGCGGTCCAATGCAAGAAAATTGGAGACCGAAAAAATGTTGAGTGTATAAGTGACAGAAATAATTATAACGAAGATAAGAGAGAATCGAAGCAAGTGTGTGCGTCGTTCTACAATTGAATCGTATGCATATCCAACTTATATCATTCTCTGCCGTTTTCACTGCGGACGATGATAGGAAATGAAACTAAAATTGAATGCAAATTTTTTTTAGTTTGCGTGTATGAAAATTCATAATAAATTTTATTTATTTTTAGGTAGGAATACGTCTGTGATTTCTATATGGGGGTACACTTTGTGAAAACCAAAAATGGAACATGTAACAAAGTTATGAAAGATTTTGAACGTTCATAACTCAGCTGCCCCTGAACCAATTTCAATAATTTTATCACCAATCGATCAGAAATATTTCTACGCATCTGTTACATTTAAAGCTTAATCATTTTTAAAAAGGACACTATTGAAAATTGCACGAATTTGCAATTGTTGCTATGATAATTAAAATTATCACCGATTGCTTGCGAAACGCGATTTCCCTAACACAAATTTCAAAGTTTAATTCCATCCGGTCTCACCAAACGGTATTTATTCAATCACCGCATGGTGAGTGGTAGTGTTCTCCAGAATACAACGAAAGGCTCCCCGCAAGCAGCGAGCTGCAGCTCACATGAGCATCCATAGAAGGAGGAAAAAGCCGCATCGCTATTGATCGGAATCAGTAGCTCTTCGTGAGTCGCTGTGGGCCATCTAGGTCAAGCACGTCATACTAAAGAGTATAAACAGAGAGAACCCCGCTCAAATTCCTATTTCTACACAAACACAAGCTTTTGCTGCAGCTAACAAATAAGATTTATTATTTAAGACCACGTAGTCCTCCGTCACCATTGCATACAACCCCATAGGGTTGTCCCTTGTAGTTTTTAATAAGTATTCATAGGCGAATTTTTATGATATAACTTTCTATAGGAACAGGCCAATGTGTCAATATTTAAGTTGAAATTCTCACTTGTAAAATGTGGAGGTGCCAAATTGCACCAGAAAAATAAAAATATATTCTCCATCAAACAAGGGAAATAATTCCTGAAAAAAAACATAAAATGTTCGCTAAAAATACTGAAATGTTCTAATCTCGGCAATTTTTTCGGAACATTTCATATTTTGTTGTTGTAAAAGTTAAATTTTAATTAATTGATGAGCGTTTTAGTATAAAAATGAAAGACCTTATTACGTTATTCTTCCTTTTAATTTAACTACTACAATATAAGTAGAATTAATATGGAAAACAACGCAATAAGGTATACACTTAAATTTGTGTATTGGCTTATTTTATAGTTTTTTGGGTTAATTTAATCATTTTTAATGAGTATTTATTCTTTTCGAGGCTTTATCGGACGCTTTCTCGTCGCTCTGCTCTGCTAACTGAAAAAATCATGGGCTGGCAATAAATCTATGCATCAAGAAAAAGATTAAATGCGTCTAAAATAACATGAAATGTTCCAATACAAAATATGGCATGTATTAACGGAAATGTTCCTTAAACTTCGGTGATATCATGGAACATTTAATATTGTATAAGCTTTTTTTTAGATGCTTGCCCGTCGCTCCACTCCTCTAACTAAGAAAAATACGCTCAGGACAGCGAATCTACGCTTCAAGAAAAGCTGAAATTTTCCCTGAAAGTGATTAAATGTGCCTCAACTATATGAAATACGGGAAATGGCTCTAATGTTGGCCTATGGATCTTAGATTGGGCCCATCGCTAAAAATCAGCTATTTATCAATTTTATCTAGATGAATGCGTCATTGGGACGGTACAGTTGGATATTTTTGGTCGCTATTCAAAATTTAGTAAATTGTTGAATTCATGTATGGGCTCAAATTAGGGGCGTTAAGGCTGACATGACGTCCATTTCCCCGGCAATAAAAAAAAATGTTCCATTAACCTTGGAAGTTTCTATGGAACATTTCATCTTTTGTTTTTATTCGGCTCGTTTCATATTTTTTAGAGAATATTTAATCTTTTAGAAGCTTCTGTTGGATGCTTGCCCGTCGCTCTGCTCCTCTAAATATTGAAAAACATGGACAGGACAGTTTCATAAAAATCGCCGAAGTTTATGGAACATTTCATGTTTTCTATCGGCACATTTCGTAACGTAATTTTTACATATCAGTGTTTTCTAGGGAACATTTCAAATCTGTTTTAGAGATTATTTTATCTTTCTTATTTATTGTTTTATTTTTTATTTTCAAATGTTCTGGTAAAAAATAAACTGAGCCCCTCTAGAATGTGGCCGAGAAAATCCAAGAAATCAAGGATGAATTTTCAAATATGAGTTGGAAATGGCTTTTCAGTCGCGACAAAATCAATATACTGTTGCTCAGGCATGGAAAATCATTTGCATTCATTTCGTGCATTCATTTACATTCATTTGCCTCTAACTTTTTTCTTCGACGCAAAATAATCTATAGAGCTTTTGTAGGTTTTGTTATTAGCTACAACTTTTGTTAACAAATCAAATCTGTATCTCTTATGCATGACGAACCAGAGCGAACAGAAGCCACTACTATTTTTCAGTGAATGTATTTTACATTCACTGAAAAACAGTAACAAGTTCTACCCGCTCTTGTTTGTGATGCATAAGAGGTACAGATTTGAGTTATGAGTCAAAGTTGTAGCTAATAACAAAACCTACAAAAGCTTTCTACATCAATTTGCGGAATGCTGTTGATGAAAAAAGTTAGAGGCAAATGAATGTAAATGAATGTATGAAATGAATGGAAATGATTTTCCATGCCTGCTGTTGCTAACAAAAATAAAATAAAAATATTTTGATTTTGTCGAGACTGAAAAGCCATTTCTAACTAACACCATTTCTCAGCCGATCAGTACGAATTTTCAAATAGACGTACCTGCTTTCTGCTTTTGCGAACAAAGATTCAAACGTAAATTCTTCGAAACTCTTTGCTTGCCTACGCCAACTAACATCACTAATGCTATGTTCAAACTAAGGACTTTTAATATGTTCAAGGAATCAAAAATATCTCCAAACGACAAAATGACAAGCGATCAACGATCCGAATAATAACGCTATGTCATAAGTGCAAAGCAAAAATGATATAATCTTCTTCCTTCTTTTTCATGACAAGCAGCCCGTGCGACACAACTCACTCGGGGAGGTAGAAGGAAACGAGCAAATTGTTGGCAAGCTGCTTCACGAAGTAAAGCCAAACATGATACACGTGTGTTAATGGGATTTTTTTTTTTTGTTATGTCTTTTCTCGATTCATATCAAGCTATGTCCTCATCCGTGTATATTGCAACAAAGCAGGCAAGCAATATATCATTATCCTGCTACCTCTCGGATCGAGCTATGTTACAGAGCGAGTTTTTCATGGTAGTCGTAGCAGCCGTTTTGTCTGTATCGTTGGTTGCTTTATGTGTTTGGATTCGCTGAACATGTTATAATAATTGTCGACGAGAAAGATGTCATGTACAGTGGCACCGGTGATGTAGTGGTGAGCGTGTTTGCCTCTCGTCCCAAAGGGCCGTGGTTCAATCCCAGTCGGCGCTGCCGGGATTTTATGAGGCATGACATCCCGAGCAGAGAATGAAAACAAAATGAAAACTAGATTTGATATTTTGATACAAGTGTTCATGATGACATATTTTGTCTACCGTGTGGTCGAGGTAACAGTAATCGTATTGAAAATGAGTTCTAAATGGTATATGAAGGATATTAAAAGACAACAAATCATGTTTGCTTGATATCAAATCCATGTATGCGTTTTGATATCAGTAATTTCGTTAAAAAAAAACCAAATAAGTAATCAATATGTTGTTATAACTATGAAATTTCGCTCGTTGGGCTATGTTTAAGTGGGCTACGTTTTAGTTGACTGTTAGATGGGCTAAAGTCTCCCTAAATCGAAGTCAAACGTCATTTATGACAGTGCTGATTCATTTTCCAGGGGCTCATGGATGAACAAGTATCGAATTGCTCAAGGATTGTGATGATAGTTATAAATCCCTCAACCCATTTCAGCTTGACAGATCAGCCCAACTAACGAAAGCCTTTCACTAAGTGGGTGATGGGTTTAGCCCAAAGAGCGAAAGTTGACTGCATATGTATTTTGAATAATATTCGAAGTCCCTCCTTTTTTACACATTCTGCACAAAAAACAGCTCACCCTAACAGGATTACCTGCCGATTTTTATGAATGGGGCGGGGCAGAAAATATATTTTGAGCAGAATATGTAAAAATGGAGGGACTTCGATTGTTAATCTAAATGCATATATAGATGTACCAGACATATTTTGTAGTGTCAGGTACTCTACTTTGTAATCTGTTAAAGGGAAATCACAAATCGAGTGTCATCAAAATACATGGCATGTTGAGAGATTGAACTCGTGAGAGAGAATTTTCTCTCTCAAATTTAATTTTTATCTCTCTCTGGAACTGGTAGTAAAGCAGTTAAAAAATGTGTGGGAAAAAACCCTTTAATTTAATTGTAGCTTGTTTAATACTATTTCGCACTATTTTTAAGTGAACGACAAAGTTCATGAATGATTTCTTTAGGTTGTCGTTCACTTTTTTTGACCTGAATCTGCACCGAAAGCGAATTATTCCCACTTCTCTCAATTTCTATATGGGGATTTTTATCACTTCCTACCAGCGGCACAACGCCATCTCTGTGGAAAAAGGCCGGACGATATGATTAATTGTTTATGTGATGTTCATTGAGAAAACCGCAAGCATCCCAATTAACTCGTAAGAAAGAAAAAAAAAAATAAAAAAATTGAACTCAGTGATAAATGTGGATGCTCTTTTCATAAAATATAAAATTTTGTTTGTTATTATATTTTTTAGAAATATCAAAATATTCAACCGACATTAAAAAAATAGGATATCAAAATATGTTATCAACATGATTTCAAAAACATTATTGGATATCATTTTGATAGTATTTTGATATACAACTTTGCTCGGGATCTCTGATCTTTGCCTTCCGGACATAAGTTGCTGGATCTATAGGTACGGTCTAGGTGTGGGAGCTGCCTTTCTGGCCCTCCCTGGTACTTAGTATGGAAAATAAAATCGACGGAAAACAAATCAAGGGAAAAAAAAGATAGGCTTATAAAATGCATCGAGGGCTAGTATACATAGACGAGCTGAGATTTTCGACTATGTTTTTAATGAAGTGTAAGTTTCAACTTCGTATAATATTTCCCAAGTCTCAGAATTTGGTTCTATAAATATGTATATTTGAGATCATGAAAACTTTCCAGAACCAGTCCAACATTCGAATTTTTGAACGCCATTATGCCAAATTTTATAAAAAGAGAGATTGAACTAAGAAATTGTTTTAGAAATTTTAATTGTGAATAAATTTCACCCTTAAAAATCAGTCAGAATCCGTACTAACTTTGAAATATGTTACATTCTTGTATTTACTAGTTTCATAGGTCTAAACAAATAGTAGCTTTTTCTAGCCCTCATAAAACTCTGGGAGGAGGCCTACACAATTCCGGAGGGGTCCTGTTTCCCATTAGCAATGCTAATAATTCTGCAGCAATATTAGAACCATCCTCCATAGATTCCATTTCAGGCACGCATCTTGCAATTTAGTAAATTTAATTTCCCTTCCAAAGTAATAGCTTCAATTCATTTAAACCGTGCGTGCTTAACGGCAACACCTTCCCATAATTGTATCCAAAAAAGTTGAAAATGGAATGCATTGCAACTATGCCAACAACAAAAACATTAGCCGAACAGTCAGAATAAAATGTATGTGATGTACAATTTATAACTAGCACAATGGCAAAACGCTTTCCAGCCACAGCCCAAAACACATCCTCGCCATCCGCGGCGTCGTCCTAAATGACAACGGAAATGTTCCGATGCACGGTGCAAAACCAACATCGCATCGAAATCGGCGTTGTGGTTCAAACCATTATTATTGCACCGACCTTGCCGTGCCGAACCGAAATCGACCTCTGAATAACACAATAATAACGGCAAAACGTGAGGTTTTTCTCACCTCCAGTGCGTTCCTCGAATGGACCGGGGGGAGGATGTGAGTGCATATTTGGGAATTTAACTCCCCTGATGGACCGGAGGAAATCCGTCCTAATACCAACAATTATCCCAAAATTTAATCCTGTTGTGGTTGGACGCACGAAAAACAGGATGTGTCTGCGATGTTTGTATCCGGTTTGCTGGCCACAAATAATCCAACTACATACTGATCGACCGGTGGACCAGAGTCATTAAGCTCTCCGGAATGAATTGTCGTTTGCGTGTTTGGTTTACGTGTGACTTTTTTAATCGAGCGAAAACGCCAAGGCATGGTTTTCTTTTCAGGTGTTTTCCATTTACCATGTTTCAGCTGAAGTTTGTGTTGCCCTTATCTTCCATCCATCATACACACGATGTCACCTACTTTTCAGAGAGCATAACTTTTATTTTGATCGATAATTGGCAAATGATTGGTTCGCTTGAATCGTTCGACTTTTCGGAACACCCTAATGACACTATTATTTTTTTTTTGTGTTGAAGTAATAATTTATCTCATTCATGTTTTCCTTTTTTTCTTGTTTTCTTTTTCTTTATTTGATGTTTGGTTTGTATCGATCATTCAATCGGTAATCCTGACAAATCTTAATCTCCGCTATCACAAACAAAAATCACGTGCCTAATGCTACGCGCCCACGAATTGTTGAATGTTGTTGCCTGAATGATGACCTAATGATGATGATGATGATGATGATGATGATGATGTTGGTGATGGTGATAACTGGTGCTGGTATTGTGGTGTGTTCTAAAACAAAACAAAAAACCAAACGCGTTGGCACTGTACTTTTGTGTGGCACCATCGGTGGGGACCGAAAATCACTTTTCTAAACAAATAAAAATTAAAAACCGAACTCACCAATCCAACCAACTTTGCGACGGATCCAAAACCAAAACGCTGATGTCCTGAAATGCAAAACAACCTACTGTACCGCACATGAACCATGGTACAAACACAATCGTGAAACAAATCAATGTCAAAACAGGCATGAGACTCCCGTTCTAGCTCACTCCATCAATATAATCTATGTAGACAACGATCTCGTAGTGTTGGACAAACCCTGCTCGTTGCCGGTGAGTAGTAGTGATCATGCAGTCCCCAAAATCCCTCTGTTCCTCCTCGAACCCAGCCCCCTGCTCGCCCCCTGCCCGCCATCAGAAAATCAAATCGAATCGAGCATGTCACGAGGAACGATGGTACATGTGTCCCTATATCACACATTCGTGCCCTTCAACTACCTATCTATCTAGGATGCATAAGGAATTCAACGCCGAGTAGTTCCAGGCCAAATAGCAAAATAAAACATGGATTTCAGACTCGACCTTCTCCGATTTGCATGAAACTTTGCTTAATTCAAGATAGAGCTGGAATTAGGGCCAAAACAGCTTTTGAAAACAATGAATTCTTTTGATGATTTTTAGAAATTCAAGGCTCGCCCACGCAAACCAACATCCTCATCGAGTAGGAAAAGACTTCCCCTATCCGATGGTTAGGTTGGTTTGCGCGGACGTGCTTTGAATTTCTAGAAATCATCGATATAAAGTCATTGTTTACAAAAGCTGTTACGCCCTAATTCCAGCTATATCTAGAATTATTTGCTATGGGCAATCATTCACATTTTGTTAAAAAAAAAACAGAAGCGCGAAAATTGCACTTCTAATCGAAATTATCGAAAGCTATAGGGAAAACCAATGTCTTCCAGGAAAAATTTACAGGTAAATCTGTTTTAGTCATTTTGAGAAAGTAAAATCAGCAAATGGGTTAAAATTTATATAACAAAAAATTTCCATGTTCAATATTTTTGATTAAAAAACAAATCTGAAGAAAAACTAAAACTTTTAAATATTGAAAACACAAATACAAACAAAATTGACACAAACCGTACAACCTCAAATTTTTTGATTTTTTGTGAATTTTGCACAGAAAACAATACTTGAGATCATTTAAATTGGTTTCTGTGTAAATATTTCAAAATTATGGCACAAAAAAACAGTTCAAAAATTTGAGCAAAGGTTGTTGTTTTATAATTTTTGTCAATTTTTAAGTGTCCAAGCTTGTCAATATTTCAAAAATTTGCATTTTTCATACGCTTTTAAAAGACATAAACAAAAATATTATTTAATTTTTATCATTTATTAAAAATTATTTTCTAAAAATAAATAAAAAAAAATTACCGTGTATAATTTTTCTAGAAAAACTTTATTTTTCCCTACAACTTTGCCTGAAATGCCATTTCGAGAAGAAGTGACTTTTTTGTGCTGCGATTTATTCAAAAATGTCGTATACGACATTTTGAACAAAAGGCCTCATTTTAGCGCAAACGTGAAAGATTTCCCAGAACAAGCAAATGTGCCAAATTTTATGAAAATCGCAGAAGGTCGAGTCTGATCGATTCGTCATTTGGCGTGGAACTGCTCCACTCAAGAAATGAGCTGTTTCCAGCATATTCACCGTTTTTAGTGTCACCTATTTCTACCGCATACGCATCTTCTACTGTCATTCGGCATTCTCCGACGCAGACTCGTTTTTCCCTTCCCCTGACTAACTCATCGTTCCGATCATTGTTCTCAGTACGTATTAGTAGGTTCATCAAAATTTTCATATTGATAAATAACATCGAATCAATTGCGATTCAAATAGACATCAACGACGAAAGAATAGTCTCAAATATGTAATCTAGGACAATCAGTGTTCGTGTCAACTTTCCCAGGATTTTGTTTTTCACCTTTCCTAACCGTTTTTCCTACTTTCTCCTAAGGTTTCTTCTAGTTTTCCTATCCGGAAGTGTATTTCTACTTCTCTGGTGTTTTGTTTACTTATTTCCCTCCAAAGTTTCATCTTTCTCCCCCCACCTCCAAATATCTTCCTACATTCCCAAAAGTCTATCTGGTTTTCCCTGGAAGTGTCTTCCAATTTCCACGGAGAAGTGTTTTCAGAGTTCCCCTGGAAATTACTGTCAGCTTCCTTCGGAAGAGTCTACTGGCTCCTTTGAATAGGTTCATCCAATGTTCCAAATTTAATCCAATAGGTTAACTTTCAGGGTTGTGTGGTAACTTTAAGCAAACATTTATCTTTAAATTTGTTGAACCTCTTATCGGAATCCCCTTGTGAAGAGCTTTGAGTGTGTTGGTCTATTTCCTTTTAATTGATCATTTTGTCAAGCTTCTGCATTCAATTTCCATCAGATGTCACAGCTGTTGTTTGCGGTGAAATTTATCGAAAACTAGACACAATCTGTTTTCCTATAATTATTCACAGAGGACACTGCAGTGCAAAATATGTCTGGTACCTCTATATATGCATTTAGATTATTATTCGAAGTCCCTCCTTTTTTCCACATTCTGCACACAAAATAGCTCACCCCTCACAGAGAATTTCCCGCCGAATTTTATGTATGGGGCGGGGCATAAAGTACCTTTTGCGCAGAATATGTAAAAAGGAGGGACTTCAAATGTAAAAGAAAATGCATATATAGAGGTACCAGACTTGTTTTGTAGTGACAGGTACTCTATTTTGTAATCTGTGGAAGGGAAATCACAAATCGAGTATCAACAAAATACATGGCATGTTGAGAGATTGAGCTCGTGAGAGCAAATTTTCTCTCACAATTTTTGAATTTCTCGGCTCTCTGGGAGCTGGTAGTAAATCAGGTAAAACTGTATGGGGAAAAATCATTTTTATTTAATTGTAGCTTGTTTAACAATAATTCCCGGGAAAAAAACTGAACTACAAAGTCCCTGATTAATTTCTTTAGGTTGTCGTTCACTTTTTTTTCTGAATATGCACCGAAAGCGAATTATTCCCACTTCTCTCAATTTCTATATGGGGATTTTTATCACTTTTTTACCAGCGGAACAGCGCCATCTCTGTGGAAAATGGTCAAACAAAACGATTAATTCCGTTATAATTGCTTATCTTTTGACAGATACGTGTGTTTCGTCTACTACTTGCAGACTTCATCAATGCCAAGTGGTGTTGAGTACTTAGAACTGATGAAGTCTGCAAGTAGTAGACAAAATACGCGTATCTGTCAAAACATAAGCAATAAGAATGGAATTAAAAGGAAATAAACCAACCCACTCAAAGCTCTTCATAAACATTTATGTTTAACATGAATCCAGTACAAAAAAAGCTGTTTTCCGGGATGTCAATACTAGTTTACTAGGAATCGGGCAATGTGGATATTGGTTAATTCTAGACCAACAATTGAAATAGGCGGAAAAACCAAACGTAAACAATGGCTTTAATCGCAAACTTCTGGAGAATTAAAAATACACCCACGCAAACTAACAATACTATTTTATAAAGGAAGTTTTCTCTATCAGATGGTGGTTAGATTGCGTGGTTGTGTTTTGATTCTCGAGAAATTTGCGACTAAAGCCATTGTTCAAGTTTGGTTGTTCCGCCTATTTCAATTGTTGGTCTAGAATTTCCTGGAACGTCCTGGGTAGGAAACACTATCTGGGAGCACTTATTTCATGATCTTAGTAGCCTTGGCATCCATGGAAAATTTGGTAAAGGAATCCCTTTTTCAATTGTTTTGAACGCATTTGACATCCATTCACAAGGCATTTTGGCCAAAAATAAAAAAATCAAAAAATTTGTACAACCTATTTAATTCTAACTGCTGATACGGAGCGACAATTGTTAAGTTTATTTACAAAAGGATATTGAGGGTTATGAAACCTTTATATAGGGGAAATGGATGTAACGTCGGTCTAAATGCCCCTTATTTGGGCACAGATATAAATTCAGCAATCGACTAAATTATCAATAGCGACCAAAAATATCCATTTGTACCGTCCCAATGACGCGTTCATCTATGTAGATAAAATTGATAAATAACAGATTTTAAGCGATGGTTCCAATCTTAAATCCATAGGCCAACATTAGAGCCATTTCCCCTACCTTGAAATAAAATTAACCTGTAATGATGCCCCCAAAGTAAACCAAAATTCACTGTGCAAAATCTTATAAGAGTAACTAAATGATGTATGATGATACCAGTACTATGAAGAATATTTTTTTCTTTGTTTTTTTTAACGTGTACAGAAGAAAATTACACAATGAAACATTGTTTGTATTTATTCATCTTTTCATTGGTTTACAAGCAACAATTTGTTTATAACCTATTTTTGATACAGTTCTTATTCAAGAAAGTTTCTGAGGAGTGTTTCAAGCAAATTCCGACAGTAATTTCAAGAAAAAGTCGAATGATATTAAGAGAAAAAGATCATAAAAAATTCAAAGGGGAGCTTTCATACGAATTTCATCCGATTTCAGAGGATGCATGGGAATTATGTAAAGATAGTTTTAGAGGATTTCTGTGGCAAAATTCATACAAATTCATACAAGAATTTCAACGATAATTCCAAGAGGAAATTTCTAGAAATTTCGAGGAAATTACGAAGAGTTAGACAAAGGAATTCTATGTCATTTCTATAGGGTGTCCCAGAAAGTATAACCACAGTTTATTATTGGAATAAAACAACGTTATGCTAATGAACTATATATGTTCTCTTTAGTATTCGCTTTCAATTGGATGAACATAATCCGCAGTTCCTTTAATTGTATGCCAAGGAGCGAACTTTTGATCTGACGCTACTAATGAGCTTCAGCACAGATTCCTTGGCGATAATGTTGGCCACTTTTGTCCAGTCTTTTTCAAATTCTTCGATTGAATTCGCTGCCTTAAAGTGTTTTCGTTCCCTTGGAGAGGGCCCAAAAAGTTTCGATCGATCGAGGATTCATCTCTTTCGGCACGTATTTCACATTTTTAGCTTTGAACCAAGCTCCCGTGCCTTTCAAGTAGTGCAGTGACACCAAATCGGACCAAAATAGTACTGGGCCATCTTGTTGATGGATCATAGGCCGCAGACTCCGATTCAAACACTCCCGAACACAAATTTCAGTGTTCATCATCTCCATCGTCATAAATGGCTTTGACAACTTGCCACACTCACCACTCACACCCTTTGCCAAACCATGGCCTGCTTACCAAATTCTTCGGTAAAAATTGGCTTTTCGGCATCGTCAACCTCCTGACCATCACGGACTGTATAGTATTGGTCTCCCAGAAGCGTCTTGTAGTCAAATTTGACGTATGTTTCATCACGTCAATTTTCCACACAGCAAGCTATCATATAGCTTCGGAGCCCTCGGTTTGACGGATGCGACTTGTTTCTGACTCCGTTTCGGATTCTTCTGCTTCTTTAATGTTTTCAGCCCATTTCTTGCCTTGGCACGTTGGACGTTACTCAGAGGCACTTTTTTTTATTGACGAAAGCTTGGTGATCTTTTGGTCCACTTTTCGGTCCACCAGTCCCGGTTTACGGCCAGATTTCGATGTGTCCTCGGAAGTAACTTCTTCACCGATCTTCCGTATGGCGGTTTGCACTGCTCCGATACTGACTTCCTCCATTTTCGTCAACTTACTTACTGTTAGTTTGAAAATAGTGCACCATTTGTGCACGATTTGTTTGCGCTTTTCCGTGGAAATGTGTCGCATTTTGATGATTTTGTGAAAAAAGCACTTTGCGCACACAAACACTTGTTGAGCAATAATTAAACAATAACACGATGAACAGCTGATAAACGTCATCATGGTAGATATGGCTTATACTTTGTGGGACACCCTGCAAGTTGGGATCATATCTGACCCCACGGGGCTCAAAGGGTTTAAATAATTTCTGCATTTCTGGGACTAGTCCAAATGAATGTGGGGGAGAAAGTCAAACAAATTCTGACCAGAATTCCAACGATAATTTTGTGGGAATTTCCCTAAAAATTGCGAGAAATTTGGGAAGAGACTTCAAAGGAAATTCCGATGGGATTTTCAAGGGTTTTTAAGGTTTTTAAATCTCTTATCAAAATTCCTTCAATGGAATTTTAGAAAACATTTCAAGGGAATCAAAGCCTAACGATATTTCCAAGCAATTGGCATGGACATTCATAAGGGAAAAAGGCGAGGAAAATCTGAGGAGAAATCTTAGGAATTATTGGGAGCCTTTGTAGGGAATTATGAACAGAAATCAAGGGTATTTCTGAGGAGATAAGCGACAAATTCCAACCAGAATTCAAATGGAATTCCGACAGAATTCCTAGAAGAATCCTTCGAGGTTTCTTATGAAAATGTCAACGATATATAAATAAAAAAATCAAAAACTATGTGGGATATTGCAACGATATTTTCCGGAATTTTCTCAGGAGAATTCTTAGAGAGTTCTGAAGCATATTCGAACGGAATTGGATGGAATATCCCAGTTAAATTTTTAAGAGATTTGTTGCAATTGAATTTGTGCAAGAAATTTCGTTCAACCGATGCCCTTAAAAATGATGCATCCTCATGCAAGAAATGACGCTCCTGGACCTTATTAACTCTTGACGATAATGGTAATGAAGATATTGACGAAGCTGTTTAACAGTGAGTTAAAGAGTGAATACTTTAAGTTTTCGCGATAGGTTTGCATGGGAATTCATGGAGAATATTTAAAAAGAATGCATGAGAGTTTCCCAGAATAATGCTTAGGGAACTCTGGGATGTTTTTTTGCATGGAAATTCTCTAGTTGATTCCGGTGAATTCCTGTCCAGAATTCCAGAACAATTATTAAGAAAATTCAGGTAAATATGCATCTTCTGGATCCACAAGAACTCATGAATAAATATCCAAATTCGAAAGAGAAATAATCATGGTTCTGAGACCTCCAAAATTTTTATTGGTTCCGTTGATGTATACTCAATAGGGTGAGTCGAAAAATTCGGTTAAGCAGCGGTTTGCCTCTGTTTTGAATTCCTCTCAATTAGATTTCAAGTCAACTTTCCCTTGCGAGTATTTCCAGGCCAAATGGAAACTTTGCATAATTATGTTTTATGGTAAATTACACCCTATTGAGCAAAAAATGCCAAAATGACGTATTAGGAATTTCGACTCAGACAAAGCTAAAATCTTTAATATTTTTTTTAATATTTTCAATAAATAGCTCATGAAAAATGCTATATCCTGTGAAAATTTTAATTAGGACACTTGGAATTTAACAAAAA
The DNA here is from genome assembly GCF_037179485.1 of Ochlerotatus camptorhynchus. Classification (NCBI taxonomy): domain Eukaryota; kingdom Metazoa; phylum Arthropoda; class Insecta; order Diptera; family Culicidae; genus Ochlerotatus; species Ochlerotatus camptorhynchus. The sequence goes on from NW_027040924.1 coordinate 509,841, forward strand.
TCATAGAACATAAAACAACAACGCTATGTCCGAAATGGCGAATCAACCAACATTCATGTACCTCGGGTTTTTCTTCGCCAAAAGTTAGTTTTGCTTCACATTCCTAAATCGGTTCATTTGAAAATATTCTGCCAGGGGAAATTTGTATTATTCAATTTTATCATAAATTTTCATACAAATAATAGGTTATAGCTCGGAAGAGCCAAAATATTTTAAAACCAAGTGATTAAGGGATGTTAGCATTCAAACTAACATTTGTTGAAGAAAAATCAGATGTACATGAAAGTTGATTAATCCAGCACTTCTTTTGGTCATATTTTTGAACTTTTTGTTTTTATTATATTTTTTTGTAAATTCAAATGCAATTAATTAGATTTCACCACATAGGAGGCAATTTCTGGGAAATTTGCTTTATGTTTCCGGAGAATGTTTAGAGAGTTGGGAGAAACATAAAAAAATAAGACGTTGCTTGGGGGCTGTTCATTAACTACGTAGACGTTTTTTTAATTCCCCCCTCCCACTGCGTAGACAATCATGCTTACAAAAATTTTAAAATAGGTATGGGCCGTGGATAACTGCCAACCCCCTCCCCCCTAAAATTTCTACGTAGTGTATGAACATCCCCTTGGTTACCATTTCTGTTCACTAGGCCAGACCTTTAATTCTCATTTGAACGTATTTATGAAGCATTTTCTATCCGGAAAACGCCGGGAATTTTTTTAAAAATGAGGATTCCCGGTAACTTGATATGGTTTCCCAAAAAATTATACATTTTTTAGATTACACCACATCTGAAAAAAATTCTACGATATCTACTTTATGTTTCCGGAGAAAGTTCAAAGAGTTGGGAGAAACTTCCAAAATGAAGACGTGACTCGATAAATTAGTTCCCAATGCAGTTTGAAGATTTTAGACCTTGAAAAATGTCTAGTTCATTGCACAGCATTAGATTTTCAGGCAACAGTCCTATTACAGAATTTTAGATTTCTTTTCAAAGCAAAATTATTTCTGAAAGCACTAACCACAAATTTGAGGATTAGATTAGATTTATTTATTAAAGATACATTCAGCCATGGGCTGGTTCGTCTTTGAAACTCCATAAAAAGGTTTCCCTAGTTAGATAGGCTGGGAATTCCAGAAGGGAACTCCCCAACACATTTGAGGAATTATAGTAAGTTGCTGATGATATAGTGTTGTCAAAAACTGGAAAGTACTGTAGTAGATTTCAATGGAACTGAAACTCATTGTACAAAAGTAAGAATAATCATGCCCAACGGGTTCACATCAAGGTCTGGACGTTATGATTTTCGGGGGAATTGGAACTGTCAAAATCGAATCAGTTTTTACTGTTATTTCAAGAAGGAAACAGATAGGAGGTATTGAAATCTTAGTGAAATCTGTTCGCAAATTACTTCCTGATGATGAGACAAATACGTATTATATGAGTTTTTTATATTAATATTTAGTTTTTATAAATTAGGGTAAAAAGGGTTAGATTCCTTAGACTTTGTAACTTACGGCTAGCTAGCACACCTCTTTTCACGCCTCTCAGGGTCGGCACACCGTAGCTAGGAAAAATTCACCCGTTTTTTCCTCAACCTCAAGTTCAGTGCATGCAAGTAATGAACGCGACTCAAAATTTAAAGATTCTTGGTTGACTTCAAATGCACACTTAGAAATAACTAATTTTACACGTGACGGAATTCGTCTTTGACATAAAAGATGAGACGTAAACAAACATGTCATGTAAAATTAAGTGCTCCGAGACTGAAAAGTTCGTTGCTCGACGAAAAGTACGTTTGATTGGACCATATTTCGCGTCTGTTATGACTCAAATTTATGTCAAAATTGACGCTCGTATATGTCACTCTCAGAGCACCTAAATTTACATGATTTTTTCTAAGTGTGTGGGTTTTATTATAACCAGAAGGGTTTACGAAAAGAAGATAAACTTTGACTCACTCATCTGCCGTCGCGGCTGCTCTCGATGAACCGTGGCCAAAGTGATATCCCGTGGAAGGAACCAGAGACTCCGTATGTCTGATTCCAAGCCTTAACTGATTAAGCGTGGAAGAGGTCCGTATGGTAATGGACGGACCTGTTCGGATCTCTGGGAAGCACTTATCGCTGAACCACGGATTTTCTTCAACGGTGATCGTTCTTCTATATTCACGTGGTTCGGGACACTGAACACTTAGGCCTAGCGAGCACGAAGCTCCTTTGCAATTAGCAACTAGCTCTAACTGTCCTACTAACGTGCGAGTCGAAACTCCTATGCGATTAGCACTATAATACAGCGAGAGTATCTCCTTAGCAATACTTTTTAGAAAAAAACTTTTAGATAAAAATCCCCGAACTTTACTTGTTGCTTTCCCATGAAAAAAGAGGCCGATCCTTGGGGAAGCTGGGCTTATGTAGCTCAGTGGGGGCAGATTCAAAATCGGATGATGATCACCCCATCCATGTATCCTACCTACGATCACGTGATGCACGAATCGCGCGCTCGGGTATTGCGCGCTCTTCGTTATTCGGGCCGTGGGAGAGCCGGGCTTCGTTCGTAGTTATCGATGACCATTCGAGCAGAAGAGTGCGTAGACTACCTATTTTCGAAAATACCCTGTCTATCTCCTACCAGTCTCTGTAGAGTAGCGTATATTGCCATTTTGACGGCATATCACTTATTTCTGCCATCATGCTCGTGTTTTTGGAAATTTTATTTCCAGCACGGCGTTAGTAATTACTTGAATCGTTTATTTTTTTAAATTATATAAACCAAAACATAACTTGCATGTGATTTATATTTACGAACAATTTAGTAATATGGTATATTTGCAAAACTACCACTAAAACATTGAATTTCAGGTTGGAAACTCGGTAGAGGTTACAATTTTCAGCTTCAATCTGATAAGGTGTTTATGGCTGAGCAAAAGCATTTTTACAGTTTTTCTTTTAATGAAACACACGCACTACAAAATGCTGCTGGTTTAGAGTTGCTGATAATAGAACAGCAGATTTACAAACTGATCAAATGGAAAGATTGACGAAGAAAAGAAGCTGCCGACAATGATTACACCCACCTTAGAAGTTTGGAGCATTGTAAAAGTGTGTTTAAACAGTTTTGGACAGTTCTATCGATTGGCATGGATAAAGCAGAAGGCAGCCGTTAAATTTTAACAACCAAACACGGCAAATGTGTGCGTTACATAGAGAAAAAGCTCATAGAAGCATTGACGCTGCATAGATTGCCGAGAATACGTAAATTCCCCTATCTCAGTAAAACAAACAAAATTATTATGTAGGACAGTTTTAAATCATTATAGATTTGATTTTTCAATCTCTGCATGTTTTTAAAACGATATGAAATGAATGAATTGATAAGCTTAGATTGAATATCATGGTATTCAGGCATATCGATTGGAGCTTTTAAAAGTATCTTTCACAAGCTGGATATAATCTGTGAAATTTTTGTTCAGCGCAAGAAAATATTGATACAGTTTGTAGCTTATGAAAACACTTTCCTGTTGAATGGAATTGTTGAGTAATGTGAACTTAGTGAAAGCAGCCTTGAAATTAGGTTAGTTTTACCGGTGCACTTGCACCATAACATTGCATTTCAAGTGCTTTCGAGAAACGAAAAAACGAACAACTAGGTACTGTCGTTACAAGAAAGTCATGCACAGCTCATGTACTGATTTCAAGCTGAAAATTGCATTAGGTTCTAAGTAACATTGACAGATTAGCTTCGTCTACTTTCTCTTTGTATCTCCACGTCCATGTAGAGACATTCCCAGGTATTTTCAGCACGCAGCTCGATAAAAGAAGCTTTTATCTAGCATCTAATATGACAAACACATCAAGAAACACATTATTAACGAAAGAGAATGTCGACGAAGAGAATCGATCAATGTTACTTTATATCTAATGCAATATTCAGCTTGATTTACTTTGTTTACCAACATGACATCGAGGGGTGGCAACCGAGGGGTGACTACGATGTGTTTTCGCCAGACTTAGGCACTCATGTAGAAATACGAACCCAATGAATCCTTATGGCTTGAGAAGTGATTTTAAATCCCTAGTCCATTGCGAGATTTCGTGTAAGTTGTGTAATGGAAAATCATACTATAACTGACAAAGCGCTGATGCATCAAAACAACAATCCAACCGAAATCGTTTGCCTAGGAACTAACAGAATATCCTGACGAACCGTTTCTGATCTGCAGAGCCATCATCTCTCTAGCGTTGGCATTCAATTCCAATCAATCATTCAGTTAAATCCGATTGCAAAACCCGTCGCTTCGAAAACCACTTCTCCCCGGCACTCGTTCGTGGCCCTTGTGAGGCCCTTGCCAGGCGACAACAATGATTTACTATTTATTTATTTATTTATCTTCCGGCTGTGGTGTGGTGTTTTGTGTAGCACCACCATCACCAACCCAACTTAGCTATCGTCCCATTTCCAGAAGACTTTTCCGCTTGCAATTCCATTCAGCAGAGTCGACGACGTATTCATCCACCATCAGGTGGACGATAAGAGTTTTACCACCGGCACACTGACTGCTGTTGTCGTCGTCGTCGTCGTCGTTGAGTTCCCGTTCCCATCCGATTCGCTATTGGCTTTCCATTTCCATCGCGCTGTTCCGAAAGTCGAACAAACGACCATTCGGAAGCCATCCGGGTTACATTCATCCCAGTTCCGAGTCCGTGTTCACGCGCGGCCGATGCTGTACAAGTTGCTGGAAAACCCATTTTAAAATCCGTCACATTCGTTCTGAATTTATCTGCTATCCCCACTGTCCCAGTGCTACCAGGCGGAGCGCGGAAGTGAACCGACAGGGACGGATTTTCGGCCACCACCGGCTGGTTTGTTTTGGAGCAAGCAGTCCGGTTTTCACAGTGCAGCTCTGCATTGGTAAGATTTGCTCCGGTCGTTCGCCGTGAACGGCAATTTTATTATTATTGTACGATGCTGTTTCGGATTTACATAATAGAGCATTGCATTGTTCCGGGATTGGTTATTTCATTGCTTTTGGCACTGTTCCCGACTGCAACGGTTTGGTATGGCTGGTGAGTGCTCCTCGGAGTGGAGGCAGTCTGTTCAGTACAAGTGCCGGAACACGGAAGGGCTTGTTTCGCGCTACAAGGGCTTGAGATGTTGGGAGGATTTGGAGCGGGATTTCAGTTTCGAGTTCAATACCTATTGATTTTCATTATTGGTTGACATTGTTCGGGTAGGCACATAACGAGGTTCAAAGATCAATTGTTAAATGCCAAGGGTATTAATTATGCTTTTAGGAATCTTGATTGAATATTTGTTTTCAAGTTCATAAAAAATTAATATCCTTCAGATCTTGAGAAATGCGTGTTATTGCTGTTAATGAATCATCAAAGGAAATCAGCGTCGCCGAAGTTCATTTAGTTTAGCCGGTAGTGAATTGTTTAACTGCGTGACTGTTGAGCCTTTGCGAGAGGAAAGTTAGCGAACAAATGTTTTTTGCTCTTTCTTTACCTTGTAATTTACCATGGGATGTGACCTTGTGAATGGAAACACAACCAGAATGAATACGATAGTTTCACATTCTGCTAAACTGCCTAGGCCTCATTCCCGCAGAGCACTATTAAATGACTATGCAACTCAGCTGTATCAAATGGCCCAACGGGGCTCAGATAGTCCCGATAATGGCCACCGACCGCAGTGAACCCGAATTCAAAACATGGTCCATGCTTGCGATGATTGTTGTGTTCGAAAAGTATCCCTTCCTCGCGACAAAATTCCCGAAAAATCTAGGTCACCCTCAATATAAAAAAAACGAACCAGATCCAATTCCGAACCTGCTGCCTGGGACCAACCACAGCACCGTGATACAAAAGCGGTGGTTATTTAGAATAACAGATGTGATATTAATATCCTGAATTTAAAAATAATATCCCTCCGATACGAGTCGACCGCTGGGTGCTTCCCTACAGAGAATTCCCGTCACAATATGCGCCGTCGGTCGGTCTCGGGATGCGTGGCCTTAGGAAAGTCATATCTCGTTCCGTTATCCTTCCACCGCTGTGTTGTTGAGTGTTAAGGTTGAGCACGAAAAAATCCGGACACGACAATCTTGTTGGGGTTTAATTATGCTTATTGTTAGACCATTGTTTCAGTCTTCCTTCTTACCATAGGCCATCGCTCGAACTTTTCTTCGGCCACGGCCCATCATCTTTTGCACGAGCCCGGTTCCCACTTGGCTGCCAAATTCAATTTCCGTTTGAAATCCTTCTGTCAATTTCAGTTCCACCCCTTTTCTTCAGTATGTGCTTCCCAATTGACCAGTATTCCTCAATTGGCCATAGTTCCGGAGTATTGCCCGGATTCATTTCGCTGGGAACCACTGTGACGCCATTTTCGCTGTACCACTGTTAGGTGGAATTTGAGTAGTGGCAGCTTGCCAAGTCCGGCCAGAATAGACAATCCACCTAATGCTGCTCCAGAAAAAACAATAGTCTCTTACGTAGGCACTCCTCCTGGTAAATTTGCTGGTTCATGATCCCAGAAGTAACGAAAGTTTCGCTTTTCAGCCCACAACTACAGATTGCTTGCCAGACAAGGAACTTTTTGATTTAACATTTTTCTGGAGCAGGAGCACTCTTCCCTTCAACCGAGTATTTTTGTTTCGAACATGCAGGATCGAATCGCGACGTGCTTGCTCCGGTGAAGCCATGATGTAAACAAATGAACTTATCCTGACAACCAATGCCTACTGTGATTCGATACACTCTTAGTTTCATTCAGTAAAAATTTTAAGAAATTAACCCAAAAAATGCAGCATTTTTAATGCTTCCGGATTTTTTCGTGTTCAACCTGTAGTCTGTTTGGTTGGTTGGAATAAAGAGGGTGCAAAAATAAAAGCCACTTTTGGCAAATCTAACACCATTGAGTTTGGGGGGCGAGGCTCAGACGGAGAGTTTGATAAACCCAACAACAAAAAAGCACCACATAAAGGATGATTTGTGGTTCATCTGGTGAATTTTCGCGAGGAGCTGGGAGGGGGTAGAATACAAGTTTTTTTTTTGTCGCAACTTTTCCGAAGCCAAATATTCACCCCCACGCACATCAACCGCAGCCAGTCTGTGTGAGTGTAGAAGAAATTCTTTTCGCGAGAAATTTCGATGGTTTTCCGAGTTCTGAGAACTGCTAGTTGAGTTGATCGTGGGCTCGTAAAGTTTACGCACTGATTTTGGGTCGGTCGGAAACATGCCTTCGATCGGGTTTCACTTTTTCCAGCTGCCATGTGCCGAGAAAATTGAGAGCTGGAAACTTTCTACTGTTGAAATATGGCGGGTTTTTTTTTCTGTCGGAGGAAAAGTTTGTAAAACAGTGTGAAAAATTGCTTTTGTAGGGTTGCTAGCTCCTCTGAATTAGCTGACAGACCGTTTTCAATATTGAACCAAAAGCAAGACCTACAAATCTTTAAACTTATAGAATTTATTTTCGTTTTCTCATGCCAAATTTCCAAAAGCGGATTACCACACTTTGGTTGGGTATTGCTGGTCCAACACCTCTAACCAACATATTTTTAGACTTTGCAACTTGTGCTACCCTGGTCTGGCATACCATCTTCCATGTGGATCCCAAAAGCGTGAGAGCAGGAAAAAACGACTGGAGAAACTATCCATGGGTTTATTTTCCCATCCCATCCTTCTTCGGTCGAGGGATAATCACCATGATTACAACGTGTTTGAACAACTCGAGCAAAGGTCAGGTCGTTTACTAAAACTACATTGCCGCAAACAGGTCGGCTTCCATGGGCGTGCACAGCATTTTGTCAAAGGAGAAGCTATGACTATAGAAGATAATCAGCGATCAATGATGTTTTCCTCTGTGATGTCTCAGAGAAAACCATTTTTGAAATGTTTATTTGCTCACTAGATCTCTTTCATCTTGAGTGATATGATTGCAATACCCTTCATGTAGGGCCCAGAGGACATTGAAGACACACGAGAATGGTTGTGACGGATATTTAAGGTGCATCCTCGGAAAAATTTATAAAACAAGTTCAGTGCAATTGAATTACAGGCTCGATAAACTTTAGGATTTCCAAGTTCAAAACAGGCCTACGGGACTTCCAGAGAACATAGCCAATTGCAATCTCCTGGACATTCGGTCGACGAATCGATCAAACGCGACCTTTTTCGGTTTGCTGAGAAATTTTGCATGGCTGTCAGCTCCAGTTTGTTATTAAAAAAATCTTGGTTTTGTCAAATCGAATGAATGATTGTGTAATTTTACAGTTGGGCTTATCTCTTTTCTCGCATTTGCAAAAGTTCAATGCAGTTTATGACGTAGAACTACGTCTTTGTGGACTATACTGCAACTAAAAAAAAAAGTGTAGCGAAATAGTGTTAGGTTTGGAGAGTTTGTAACTTTGCCATTTATATATGAAATTAAAATCCAAATACGCCAATTGATATGAAATAACTCTACGAATCTGCTGAAATATATACTTTTCCAATTTCCTATAAAAACTTTTGAAAAACATGCAAATGATAATTTTATCACTTTTTTCATGAAATAAACGTTTTCCCTAAACCCAGCCATCATAATCGTGTACCACTTGTTTGCACATCGTTCTGCTTGAACCTGAAAAGTTATAAAACAACGCTGCTGTTGTGCCTCTGCTCATTTCCGCTTCAGACGGCGTGGCAAGCAGCAAGCGGGTGCAAGAGATGGATTTTCTCCTTCTCTCTCTCTTTTGTCTTGCTGAACATTCTCGCAGGCGTTGCGACCGGATGATATCGGACAGGTATGGGATGAGCTTTAAGTTAAGAACGATGTCGTACCAGTGTTGGCAAAATCAGCAATCAATTGATATTTTCCCGCTCTAATGCGCTCGCAACATCACGCGTGATATTGTGTCATGCTTGATATTGATTTTACAAGCTCCTTTGATATTGCGAGACTATTCACAACGTGCAAAAATCAAGCTGAGAGTTGACTGGACACAAAAATGATTCCGTTGCACATCGTTTTCTTAGAAAGAGAAGGTATAGTTCGCTATCTCTTTTTACTTTTCACCGATGGCAGACACGAAGTGACTGCTGCAAGCCGTTATAGAAGTTTCGGTTGCATTCGGGTGTAAAGTAAAAATCATGAAACTCAATCTCACCATAGTTTGGTGAGATTTGGAGCTGGTGAGTTTTGTTAGCTTGATATTCTGAGCTGCGATATCACAGCTTGCAAAATCAACCGCAGTTGTTTGCTTGTTGATTTTTGTCTACGAAAATCAAGCGTGATCTTGGGCGCCGGTGAGATTTGATTTTTTGATATTTTCCCAACACTGTATCGTACCGAAGCTCATTTTTGCATCGGACAACGGTAGTGGAGATCGAACAATCGGTTCTTCTCAGGACCACACATTTTTACAGAAAGATTTAAATTCGTGGAATAAATCGGCGATATTGACCGATTTTCAGTGAGACAACATGGCAAATGTTATTTTTACAAAACGTACCTGTATGCTTTGTGTCAGCTCGTCTACGGATGTGACGGAGGACACTCGACATGCCGTTAGACGCGATCGAAGGTTGACTTGAATGACTCGTTTCAATATCGAAATTGCCACCAAATGGAAGGATTCAGGAAAGATGTTCAGATGGACAAGGCCTATTAAATGGAGGACAGTCCAGTTGAGCGGCACAACAGTACCTTGTGGCTACCTATTGCTTGTTTTAAATTATTTTATTTTATTTTATTTTTATGGAGCAGAGAAAAGCCCGCTGGAGTAAAGCATTACAATGTAGCAGGCATAAAACCTCCTCATTTTTTCTTAAATTACAAAAATAAGTTCAATGATATTTTCACATGACACGAGACATCTCCAGTGAGTTTGCACTCTTTTAAGGAGATGAGGTTATGAAAGCTTTTCTAATATATATACAGATAGGCAGTAAGGTAGTATCTAAGGACGATTGTCGGTGCACAGTTAAACGGATGAAGGGGACAGTTGCTAGTGAATGGAACGTGGACTGCGATGAATTGGCCAGACGTCGAAGGTATATGATGCCAAGCTAAGAATGTCGTAGTGAAGCAGGGCCGGTGGGAGCGCCGACTCAGCTAGACATTGCAAGCTTAGGATACCATGCTGATAGAAAGTTGGTGATCAATCAGACCAAAGGGCAGATGATGATCGCTGGGAGCGTTGGAACAGCTAAACGTCAGGAACGAAGGATGCCAAGCTAACATAGGGGAATTGGAACCATTTTTTGTAAAAACAATTAGCGGCTTCAGCCAGACATATACCAGTCTAAGTTACCTGACAGAGACCTGGTGATCAACCAGACCGAAGATGATGGCCGCTTGGAGCGTCGACTCAGTTACATGTCGGGGCGTAGGATGCTATGCTATCAATGTTGCTGACAGAGCGCTGATATTCAAACCGATCGAAGGACAGATGAAGGCCGGTGGGAGCATTGACTCCACTGACAGAGACCTGGTGATCAACCACTAGGAGCGTCGAATCAGTCGGAGCGTAGGATGCCATGCTATTAATGATGCTGACAGAGCTGATGTTCAAACCGAATGAATGACAGATGAGGGCCGGTGGGAGCGTCGACTCCACTAGACGTCGAAATCGTAGGATGTCATGGAAGCCAACTTATCGATGTCACCGAGAAGCAGATATTCTTCTTTTTCTTCGCATTTCAAGCTTATTGCGTGCTCTCAACTTAGTGTTCTAGATGCACTTCCACAGTAATTAATTGAGAGCTTTGGATGCCTGTACTGTTTTGCATTGGTATAATTGTGTGACAAGTCAAATCATACTTCTATGCCCAGGGAAGTCGAGAAATTTTACAACCGGAAAAATTCCTAGACCGGGCCGGGAATTGAACCCAGCCACCTCCAGCATGGTCTTGCTTTGTAGCTGCGCCTTTACCGACTGAGCTAAGGGAGGCCCCAAAAGCAGATATTGCGGATCTGGAAATTAACATCTCCATTAGATAGAAGATTGTGGTCTTTGGCACATTGGCTTAGATGGATAATTCGTCGGTTTCATGCAATATTGCCACAATTCATAATATACCATTTTCTGTTAAATCGATTAAAAGCTTGCAAAATTTAAACGCCGTACAAACTTATTGGCCTCACTGACTAGCTTGGTAAACTGAAAACGAATCTTACTCAGAGAGTGAGTCACTTTTATTCATTCGTATGTAGAAATTTCTAAAAGTGTATGCTATACTCTCGTTTATTAGCTGAATCTCTGCACGTTTTTTACTGGGACCCAGCAAAATAAAAAAATACCGAGCTACACTGTACTGAAACACTGCTCTTTACAATCGCAATTCAGAATCCAAAACCGGCATTTAATAGGTTGTTGTTGCGAAAAAGTTGAATTGGGTCACTCGATAAAAATCGAATACGACGTGACCTCGGAATGAACGTGAATTACCAGGCATTCTGAAATGGGTTGCTGAATCTGCAGTAGAGCTATCGCTTTCTAACTCCCGGACTAAACTTGCTTATTATTACATCAAGGATTGTTGTAAGCAAATTTCTTCTATAATACCACTGCTGGCCAGTGGGGGTTAGCAGGGCTGGTAGTGCTGATGCGATAAAATAGTAGTGACTTTAGTGACTAAAATTACGGAAATAGTGACCAAATAGTGACTTGTAAATACTAAATAAGAAACCATTTATATGGTAACTTAGACATTCAAAAGCTGTTTAATGTTGGAAGAAACTTTTTATGTCATGGAACTTAAAATCAAATCTCATAAATTCCTCTAATTTAATCGAATCTCACAACGGAATCTCCTGTGAAGAGCATTTGAAGTGATTTGTATAATTTACTTTTGCTAACGTTATAAATGATGACAAGCAAACAGTAATTCCCAATGATTCTGCGTTTGAAATCTTTAAAATTTTGATATATCTTGATCGATAACTTTGATAATTCGCTAAGAACTTTTCACAGAATTTCTTCAGAATGATCTCAAGAACTTAGAATAATTCTCCTTCTCTTAAACTTTAAGGCAAATAAGCTTTTACAAAAATAATATTGCATTTTTGGAAATCTTAGCAGAACAATCAACAAAATTATTGGAAATAGATTTTTTTCGTAGTTGGAAATGATTAACATCAAATATCTGGATTAAAGTGGACATTTCATTTTAAACGATAGATGAGGGGATGAAAGTAAAGAGCGATCAGATATCAGTAGATAGTTCCTTTATAGTGTGAAATTTGTATATAGAAAGTAGAAAGCGAACAAAGGACAATTTCGAGGAAGGTACTAATCGGGTAGAGCATCTCCTTTACCAAGCTCATCCGTTAATGAGGGATGGTGAGGGATTATTCCCCCTGCCACTGGCAAGAGGGATGATCGCCAATTTTCTCATATACCTCCGATGTGCGGAAACAGTTCTGTCGATTGTTTCACACTCAAGTCTCATCTGACGTAAACAATTACCTGATTCGTACCTTCCTCAAAGTTGTCCTTGCTCGCTTTCTACTCTCTATATGCAATTTTCACACTGCAGTACTATAACGGAAATATCAACTCTATAATTTAATCTCCTCATCTATCTATAAAATCTCCACTTTAAGCATCTTAAGCATGAAGTAATAAAACATGATTAGTTAAATTAGATTATTTTTGGTTTTTTATTGATTCTTCTTGGAACTTCCTGAAGGCTCCTTCCATAAATCCATTTTAAATTTATTAGAATTCTTCTTAGAATTTCCATGCAATTAACCTCAGAAATATCAAAAATTTCTGCTTAGAATAATCTTGGACTTCTCCCCTGCATTCAATTGGAAATTCAATCCGTATTGTCCTTAGAATTCTCAAAACAAAAATCCATCACAGAATAACTTTGAAACTCTTCTCAGAATTACTTTGAGATTGAACCCTCAAAATTCGATACTATTGGAATTCTTCTCGGGATTTATTTCAAACTCTTTAAAATTCTCTAGGAATTATCTTCAGAAATAACCCCAGAATTCATTTAGAACTATCCGCAGAGACCATCCTTTGAAGTTCACGGGATTTTCATGGAATTTTCATCAGAGCTCCCTTAAGCAAAATTTCTACTAACTAACTTCAAACTAATTTTGAATTCTTATTAGAATTGGACCTAGAATCCTCATCTAATTGTCATAGAATTCTTCTCAGAACTCTCGTCAAAATGCACTCTCAATTATATTGGAATTATTTCCAAAATTGTTTCGGAGCTGAATTTTGCTAATAATTTAAACAACAATCAAAAGCGAGGCTCATATGTGTTAAGCCAAGTTTAACTATATAGGTAAACCTGGCATAAGATTTAAGCGGAGATGAAGAAATCGGTCCTCAGAGCACTTAGATTTACATGAGACTTTCGTAGTTTGTACTTTGGTATTCTTCTCTGATATATGTTGGTGTCATGCCTAAAATCCCTTAAAATTCTCTTAAAATTTACTTTGGATTTTTTTTTAACTTCGTAATCATCCTTGAAAGTCTTTTGAAAATCTATGCACAGACAAATACCTTTGGAAAGTATACAAAATTTATAATATATTTTCCCCGATTTATAATCGAAGTTGAAGGCAATTTAGTTTTCCTAGTATTTTAATGTTTTGCGGTTCACTGGTCACCCTGGTTAAAATTTTCAATTGTTCATTTTTTTTTTAAACTACTGTAGACTTTTTTAGTGCCTCTATTTAAGTAGTGAAAAAGTGACTTTAGAGACTATTTTTAGGGAAATAGTGACTTTAGTGACTTTTTGGTGTAAAAAGTTACTTTTTAGTGACTGGCTTCAAAATAGTGACCAAGTCACTAAAAAGTGACCTGCTACCAGCCCTGGGTTAGATTGAACACACACACACACACACACACACACACACACACACACACACACACACACACACACACACACACACACACACACACACACACACACACACACACACACACACACACACACACACACACACACACACACACACACACACACACACACACACACACACTCGATAAAAATCGAGATTTCAGCAAAAAATACGTTCAGAACTGATACCAAACCAATTGAAAATTTATGTGTCTTCACCAGGAGTTGAAACTGTTGACGATTTTTACGACTCTCGCTTCGTTGTCATGCGCGACAGTCTGTTTTTATTCGTAATCTCATGCTCTACCGTCGTCTCTCTTACACAACACAAACGGTAGAATAACATTCGAGCAAAAAGAAAATTTTGTGTGATTTCGTTCTAATTCCTCAATTTGGTGTAAATTAAATCATTTCTGATTAGAAATGTTATTACTAGGACATAGTTCCCGAGTAGCACATTTCCGTCACATAAAGTTGCAGCAACTTGTTAACGACTAAAATAAGTTGTATAGAAGTTTTTACAACCAATTTGTGACAAGCGTGCTACTAGGGTTGCATGCTATTTTCAGAATTCAATTATCAAAGAAAATGTGTCGAATACAGTGACCACTTACAATACTGTTCTTCACAGCCTGTTACATGGTTGCTATAGCTACTAATAGAAGCAAATTGCTTACAACTTATTTTCGATACTGTCCTTATACGGGGTTTGATCCATTCTATTGAGTGTTTTATGAGCACAGGCAGCAGATTAAATTAATTTAAGTTAACTTAAATAAGTTGCAGTTGAAAGCCACATGTCTGTCATAGTTCTGCAACATAAAGATTTAGGATGCCTGGGGCACTTTGATTTTTAAATTTGATTTGCCTTGACTAGCATTAGTATGTTTCCGAAAGTTGGTTGAACACGTCTGGAACCTAATTATGAATAATGATGGAACTGATTTTCTTATTTAATTTTTGAATCGTAATTTTAGGATTTAGGAACCGCCCGATTTCAATAAATTGAACAATGAATTGTTAATTTCGAAGATAAGTTTCTAAACCATTTATTTTGTTATGCAAAAATAATCTCGTACACACGTAGAAATTATTACCGACTTCGGTAATTTTTTACCGAACTTTAAACAACTAAACGTTCGGTAAAAGTTTGACCCTCATTTCAAAAGTTGCTTCACTAAATTTGAATTTAAAAACACTGTCAGCCTGGTTTAAATAATCTAGTCTTGCCATTGCGGTGATGTTTTCCTAGGTTTGAAGCTTTAAAGCTAATGAATTAAAATTCCTGATTTTTACTGAACAGTTCAACTACGGTTAAAATGACCGAAGTTTGTAATCATTTCTGACAAAACTTTTAACTTTTTAACATTTATTTTCTATTGGGCTAATTTATATTGAATACTGCTTAGTAGACTTAAAGTAAAAATATCATATTTTTTTTATTTTAAGGATAATAAATTTCAAATAACGGACATCCCAATTGATATCAATGAACTACGAAATCCTTTTCTATCAGTTTAAAAACATGCATGAAACCCACAGCGATTTAAAAAATCACTCGGAAGCAAGCAACAACTTGAATGAAATGATATACAACTTGCATCTCTCTGCGCCATTGTAAGGTTCAAACACAAACAGAGAAAAACAGCTCATGATTTGCTTAATTATAGCTTAAAAAGGTATGAAGGTATTATTAAATAATAAGTATTGGCGTCTCATTCACATATAGCGCTTGGCACGTTTTGACGTCCTCATGAACTGATACGAAAACCTGTTTTGTGGCGCAGAAAAGTAGTTGCACCACAGACAAACAGACATAACACTCACAAGTGGTTCATCGAACAAGCATTTAACGGCCAATTTAAAAGAATCGTAGTTGGTAGCACCGCCAACGGTGTCGCGCATGTCCCTTGCGTTTGACGTCTACACACTACCGCCATCTTTTCAGCGTACTGCCCATCACAGTGTACTCAACAGATGGCGGTAATGTTTTAGCGACGATGTTTTACAGTGAGAAATAGTCTATGTGTTATGTCTGTTTGTCTGTGGTTGCACCATCAACGAATTACCTCGTTGTTTACGTACGGTGGATTCATCTACAATTTACAAATGGGTTCGTGAAACTAAGCTGACTGCCAAGTTGATCGGGAGCTGGTTATGGGTAATCATTCGCATTTATGCTAAAACTCTGCTATATTGCTAGATATTAAAACAACCAGATCAAAAAAAAAACATTATAATGACAGAATAGCAAAATGCTTTAAATGCCATTCAAACGTCAAATCATCAAAAAGGTCCTTTGAAAATACCAAAACGCCGAAAAAGCTATACAATAACCTATAAGCTTTCAAAGACAAAAAAAAAACATTTTAACGCCAAAACTAAACGCTTAAAAGCTCTTAAACTGCAAAAGTCATTTTTCCATAATAAAATATTCTTAATACAGAATGAACCGCTTTAACATTGCAGGAAACATTATTTTAACATACCAAACGCCGGTCTTGAAAATGCCTTTATACAATTTGTTTTAGTTTTAAAAATGCTTTGAAAGCTTCCGAATCACAAACAAACAAAAATATTCTTAAATAGGTATACCGAACATTTATCAAATGCCAAAAATGAAATCAAAATAGAACGGCAATGAAGCCTTGAGTACGTCAAAACAAAAGCCATTCTATCGCACATAACACTAGTTTACAGCATATTTGAACTTTGTACGCTGGTGGTCATTTCCCATGTAAAATCGTGTGCTGAATCCAAAAATGTAGTAAGAAAAAATCTCAGTAGGATAGTTTTCTAGATTCAGGTAAACAATTAAATTTCACTCAAAACAAGTTTGTTTTTCTGAAATACAAATATCCCCGACTGTAGTGAAGCTATATCAATTATTTTAACGCCAAATTAAAGGTAAGAAAACTTGCTTTCGATCAACTGGACATCATTTTTCAGTTAGATTATTGAGTCATTTTAAATCGTTTCATTTAAAAAAATGACATAAATAAGTGTACCAGCAAACAATTAATTGATGTTGCCAAAAGTTTTTTTTTTTTCAACGATTTTTGTAAATGCCAAGTGTCCATAGTTTTAAATATTCCGAAAATTTGCATTTATCATGTGTTTAAAAAAATGATCACACTCATTTTGAGATAATTGAGTTTTTATCAGAAATGTGAATGTTTGCACATAACAAACAATTATGCAAAATTTCATGCAAATGGGAGATGGGCTATTTTGGTTTATCCGATTCGTCATTTTACGTGGAAGTGCTCGCTTCGAGAACCACACTGAAAATGAAGTTCAAAATAGTTTATCTCGGATTGAATTTATCCGTTTTTCATTGTTTTTAAACCATTAGTTCAGTTTAAAAAATGCCCATAAAATATGGAAGGAGAAATCGATCAATTTAATCTACTGTCTACAGATTCGACAAAAATTGATAATCCCAACATTTAATTGCCAATCGAACTCATCATAATTTGACAATGTCTGCCAAAATGCCTCTTATATGGGCCCATACATAAATTCAGCAATCGACTAAATTTTCAATAGCGATCAATTTTTTTTTTTTTTTTTTATTATAGTTACTTTAACACTCTTGGGTCATTCGTGACTTGTCCGGGGGTGAGATTTGAACTCATGACTTTGGCGTGAGAGGTAAGGATGTCAACCACTACGCCGGGGTCGCCCCCCTATAGCGATCAAAAATGTCCATTAGTAGCGTCCCAATGATGCGTTCATCTAGATAAAATTGATAAACAGCAGATTTTTAGCGATGGGCCCAACCTTAGATCCATAGGCCAACATTAGAACCATTTCCCCTACCTAATATCTTTTCCATCAAGGAAAATCTATAAAAAAAACCCGTTTTAAAACTTCCGAAAATATTGCTTTGTTGAAGATTTTAGAAAGTCTTCTATGCAAACAACTTAACGAGTATATACTTATCAATAATTTACTAAGTCCGTATCAATCAGGATATTGCGAGAAATGCAATACAACAACGGCACTGATTAAAATCGAAAATGGCTTAAGAAATGCAGTTGACAAGAAACAAATATCGATTTTTGTTCCACTAGATTTCAGTAAGGCGTTCGACTCAATTAATCACAAATTGCTCTTTTGGAAATTGAAATCTCTTAGGACAGGACAGCGGTTATATTATTTTTTTTTTGTGTATTGTGGTGTACCGCAAGGCTCTATTATTTTACCACTTCTATTTACATTAACGACGTTCCAAACGTGTTGACTTATTGAAAATATCATTCATATGATAATCAATTTTCAATTGTTGAAAAAGTTAATAAAGATATAGAAAAAAATGATGATTAGAGTTAAAGAAATCAATTGGGCTTAAATTCTATGAAAAGTTTAGTCGAAAGTCCCCCTCTAAAGCTCAAGTATAAAGGGTGATACGGTCAAAATTTGGTCAATATCAACTTGACGTATTTCTTTCAATTTTGCATTTAAAAAACCTGAACACCCCTCATTTTGAAGGTGTGTGTGTAGAATGTTGCTCCTATTTTGATTTTGGAATTCACTCTTCAGTTGTCAAAATGCCGTCCAAGCAAGAAGAGCAGCGTATCAAAATTTTGCTCGCGCATCGCGAAAATCCGAGCTACTCGCACGCAAAGTTGGCAAAATCGCTAAAAGTTGCCAAATCAACCGTTACAAATGTAATTAAAGTGTTTGGGGAACGTTTGTCGACAGCCAGGAAGTCTGGATCGGGGGGAAATCGAAAACCGGAAGCCGCTGAGACGACAAAGAGAGTTGCCGGTAGTTTCAAGCGAAACCCTAACCTCTCTCTCCGAGATGCCGCAAATAAGCTGAGTGTATCGTCTTCAGCCGTGCATCGAGCCAAAAAACGAGCCAGACTATCGATTTACAAGAAGGTAGTGACTCCAAATCGCGATGATAAACAAAATACGACGGCCAAAGCGCGATCCCGGAGGCTGTACACGAAGTTTGACTGCGTGGCAATGGACGACGAAACCTACGTCAAAGCCGACTACAAGCAGCTTCCGGGACAGGAGTTTTATACGGCAAAAGGAAGGGGAAAGGTAGCAGATGTTTTCAAGCACATGAAACTGTCAAAGTTCGCAAAGAAATATCTGGTTTGGCAAGCCATCTGTACCTGTGGCTTGAAAAGCAGCATTTTCATAGCTTCCGGGACTGTCAACCAAGAAATTTACGTGAAAGAGTGTTTGAATAAACGTCTGCTGCCTTTCCTGAAGAAACACGGTTGTTCCGTACTGTTTTGGCCGGATTTGGCATCTTGCCATTACGGTAAAAAGGCCATGGAGTGGTACGCCGCCAACAACGTGCAGGTGGTTCCCAAGGACAAGAACCCTCCCAACACGCCAGAGCTCCGCCCAATTGAGAAATGCTGGGCTATTGTCAAGCGGAACCTAAAGAAGACCAAAAAAACTGCTAAGGGCGAGCAGCAGTTCAAGGCAAACTGGCTTTCTGCGGCGAAGAAGGTGGACAAGGTGGCTGTACAAAATCTGATGGCAGGGGTCAAGCGTAAAGCCCGGCAATTCGGATTTGGAAAAGCGGAAGCCTAACTGAATATTTTTCCTGAATTTTATACTAATTGAACTTGAAAAAGAAATTTAATTTGATTTTTTAAATAAACGATTTCACCGATTTACACGCATTTTCCCTTGACCAAATTTTGACCGTATCACCCTTTATGTGACATGTAAACATATTTTCTTCAGTCTTTGGTTTTACTAAAATACTCTACATTCTTCTACTCTACATATTTTCAACCTCCGTCGCTCAGAGGACGTATTAAAAAAACTCGTTTTGTCTACGTGCTGTAATTTTATGGAACTACCTTTCTATTGACTGTTAACGTATGTACTTCTTCATATTCTGCATTTAAAAGATTTTGTAGTTAATAATACTCTTCAAGCAACTAATCATCCTCTTGATTTAGAATATACATTGAGAACCATATAGGTTATATATGCTATGCTCTAGCTTTGTATAAATAAATAAATAAATAAAATATTTCAAAAATAGTGAACAGTGAGATTTACCTTAGTGCTTCAAGAGCTACAACAGTTTAAAACTTTTTTTTCGTTTTACTAAAAGACCTATTTTTTAGTAACTTAAAATTTCAGCAAAAAATATGCACAACCTTACAAAATTAAAACCAAGAATCAAGTAGATTGGAACTTGTTTCATGAAAATCGGACAAGAATTGATGAAATTCTAAAATTTTTTTTTTGGGCAAAATTCATTTAATCACAAAAAAAAAGATTCAGAGCCCCAATATTCATTACAAAAACAACAAACTCAACATGATTTAAAAGAATTTATTAAAATAACATACCGCGGGACGCCAAGTTCGCTGTTGTATGAGAATATCGGCAGAATAAAAGACTCTCGGATCAGGTACATATATGACATTGCTTCACGGCGCCGATGATGGTGACGCTGTAACGCGCAACGCACTTAGATATGATGGCCCACAGCGGTGGATCTTATTCGCATGATACATCTGTGGCCGATCAGATGTGATGCAACGTTTTTACTACAGGTTGGAGCGTTCCTGGTTGCAAGTATATGGCAGCATTCACGCCAGACCAAGACGTGCTCCGGCCAGCATTGAATTGGATTGTTGTGTAAGATCAACTTGCGCTACTTGACTCTTTCGAACCAGTGCAAGTCGATGCCGACCGGATGACGGCGGCCTAGTCATGCTGCCCTTTGTGGGAAGCCTTTCATCCGGTCGATGTGGATGCATTCGTCATCGTCTTTGTATTGGTGCGATGCGTGCTGTTTCACTCATACGTCGTGTCCAACGCTTATCCGTCCGTTGCTCGAAAGTAAACGACGACGAAAACTTTTGACTTTATATTATCTGTATTTCTTGTGTTTGTGTGGTTTACATGTATGAATTTTCAAGTGACACAAATGCGTCTTTTCAACTTTAGTACATTTGAGATTTTAATTATTAATTACAGTTCCTAGTCCTGTCAGGCCTGTTTTAGAGAACGACCACCTTGGTGGGATTGGTTTGTATGACGACGAAAAAGATTTTACAAGCGTTTTTTTTTACCGCTGCTTTTCTCTTCCCTTCCATTCATTGGTAAAATGGTGAGCGGTCAACCGAGCATAGAGCTCGCACATGTGAGCATGCGCAATGCGTCGTGTGTTCGATTTGCGCTACGTCAAAATGTCAATGTGGACAAGTTCGCGCGGCAAAAGTTGCGTCTTCAAAAGTTATAACAGTTATGCTGAGAACTTTGAAATAAAAAAAAAATCCGGAAAACTGTTGTTATAGAGACATCCTAAGTCGTATAAGGAAAACTGCTCTAAATCGGTTATACATCGGAGTTATAAACAAAGTTGCTAGTAATTAGCTGAGCGCAACTTTTCGATGAACATATACCTTTAGCACCATTCTAGTATTATTTAATTGACATCAAAATTAGGGCCTAACTATAAGGAACAACTTTGTACCAGACATGTTTTCTCTAAAGGTTCAATTTCAGGCTCTAAATGCATCTTTCCTGCCAAAGTCGCATTTTAGACCACTGCGCGCAGAATGGTTTTTTCTTACTTCCCTGGAAGTTTCTTCTGACTTCCTCCGACAGATTCCAGCAACTTCTTCTGGAATTTCCTTTCGAGCTTCGCCAGAGGTCCGTTTAACTTGCCCTGGAAGTGTCTACCGAGATCTTCTGGAAGTTTCTCTAAACTTTCTTCAAAAGTTTCTTCTGACTTGCTCCGGAAATTTCTTCCGTCTTGGATGCAGGGTTGCTTCCACTCAGTTGCTATAAAAAAATGATTTTCTGAATTTTGAAATCATTCGATGTTATAATGATATGTTGTACTTGTTAGATACAAGAAGAGGATCAAGGGCAAGTGTTTGACTCATAAAACCTGTCAATTTCGCTACCACAGTGTTACAATAGGCAATTTTATGATTCGTGAGCGTTCACTCAGAGTGAGCGCTCGCGAGTCGTAAAATCGCTGATTGAGACTATCTGAAAGCAAATTTGACAGATTTCATATGTCAAACACTTGCATTTCAACCTCTTCTTGTATCTCACAAGCACAAAATATCATTATAACATCTAATGATTCCAAAATTCAGAAAATCGTGTTTTTATAGCAAGTGAGTGGAAGCAAGCCTGCTTGGATGTTTATCTCCCAACAAAGTCGGCTTGCTTCCTTTCGATGTTTCTTCCAACATTTTTTTTATTTCTCTGTCAGTTCTTTCGAACCACTCTAAAAACTTTGCATCTGTTTGTTTCCAATGGAAATCATTTTTTATTTTTTATTGATTGTTTTTCACACAGTGAATTTCCTGTGAGTAGTTGTTTATTAATTTATTTGATAAGGCTCAAACGAATTAACTTCACAGAGCCGAGGATTCTTGGTCACTATACAATACATCTTAAAACTAGTCAAAAGGTACAACACAATAAACATTTTATCTTCCGCTATCCAAAAAGCCTCCTCCATCAGAACTGGAGCCGCTTCCAGTGGTTTAATTATATGGCAGTTACGCCAACGGGGGTCAGAGCGCTTCCATTGCAGCAATGGTCGCAAAACGTGGTCAGCACTCACACACTCATCACGAAACGGTTGCTTTCCAAAGTCGACGACGCATCGACTGAAAGAACTGCTGATGAAGAACAATGAGGAGGACCACACAATGGTTGCTGCCGAGAAAACAGACGATTGCCTTGGCACACATCGAGAGTGGCCTGGCTTTTGTCGACAGCCGAGTGAACACTCAATTTCCCGTGAGTAGTATATATAAAAAAATTCCCGGAAAAATGTATGTTTTATATATTTTTTTTTTGGCTGTTCCCCATGTAATCGAACTGGCTAGAATTGGGAAACGTATTTTTTTTAGAAAATTAACGAATATTGATTACCAAAATTTCACTGAAATGGGAAAAAAAAGGTTTTTTTTAATCACGTTATTTTTACTAACTAGACAGAACACTTTAATTTGATCGTCCTTCATAATGGTATGTGTCAAATTTAAAATAGGACATACTAACACAAACACTTGCTAAAAATATATGCAAAAATTAACTCATACAATTACTAATCGAAAAACCCCGATGAATCGAATGGAAGAGGTTTGAATTTAGTAAAAATACGGGATGTTGGGGTTTCACTGTATTTCGTCCCCAAAGTCTGCTATTTTATAATTAAAAGGCTTATGAATTTTTATTTCTATTTTCAATTTAAAGGACGATCTTCAATTTAAAGGCGATCTCTCTTTGAAACAAAAATCGATTGAAATTTCACATAGTAATCGATAATAACACAAACTAGTCCAACATGATTTGTGCCGTGAGCTCCTAGGGATTCGTTTCCTCATCAAAAAAGCTATCATTTGATGTGTAAATATCTCATCATTCGAAGAGACAAAAGGTCGACTCAATCCAATAGTCAAACAACTAAGATTAAACCAAGGCCGTTATTGCGGGTGTCACCTCACGGTGAAAACGAAGTCACTCACAGTGAAGTGATTCACCATGAAAATCAAATCAGAACTGCTCATGTTGCAAAGAAAGAGTTAACCCCAAGAGAGAGAAAAACATTTTAATGGTTCAGTTTTTTGTTTTCCATTTAGTTTTTTTTACGGTTTTATCCTTTTTCTCCTTTGACCTTTTGTCCATTCGATTTTTTTACTTTCGACCTTTTGTCCCTTCGACGTTTTGTCCATCAACCATTTGTCCGTCGACCTTTTGCCCTTCAACCGTCCTGTAAGCATGTTCGGTCTTGAATATATTTTTTCTTCAATATTCATAGACATTGAAAAGTTTACGAAATTTCGAACTCGGAAAATTAATAAAAACCCGATCTTGAAATCTAAGTTAATGATTCGTGATTCCAATTTATCTTAAGCCGTTCGCAATACTCACTCTACATTGTATTCACTAAATTTTCCAATTACATTTTCCAAGATTCTTAAACGGTCCTAATCGTGAAGTCTTCATTGACTTTGTATAATATCTGTCAAAACATGGAAAATCATTCACATTCATTTCGTGCGTTCAGTTACATTCATTTGCCTCTAACTTTTTTCGTCAAGACAATTCTTCTTTGTAGGTTTTATGATCAACTATAACTTTTGTGAATTACTCAAAACGGTATCTCTTATGCACGACGAACTAGAGTGGGCAAAACTTGTTATTATTTTACCGTCAATTTACATTCACTGAAAAACAATGGTGGGTTTAGTTTGCTCATCATGTAAAAGAGATACAGATTTGATTGTAGTTAATCATAATGAATGATATAGTTGTATTTAATCATAAAACCTACAAAAGCTTCATACATCATTTAAGGAAATTCTGTTAATGATAAAAGTTAGAGGCAAATGAATGTGAATAAATGCATGAAATATTTGATAAAATTATTATTATAAATTGATTGTTGGTAAAAATCATGTACTTACCATACTTTACCTTATATAAGACGCATTTTGCGCCAAATGGTATTCGGAGCTGGCAGCACCCTTTCAAGACAAATTGAACTTCATTGGGTTCTGAGATGATTTTGAGCTTCACTGTTTGTTTTGTGTGAAAATGGTACGTTAAAAAAAATCAGTTCAGACATGAAAAAGTTTTTGAAAGAAAAACTTTTTTTTTCCTTAAAAGTGCCCATTTCGCGATGTTTGGACGGATGGTATAATTACCTATCAAGCATAGTTTCATCCAAATCAAACATGGTATTTTTTTTTTTTTTTGATCGACTTTAAATATTTTAAATTGATTTTTTTAGTGTAGGTCTCAAATGGAATTTTTTCAGTATTTTTTTTTCGAAAACTTGGACAATTTCCCAAAAGTCATTCAAACAACACATTTTTGTAGGAGTTGTCATTTTTCCATAATATTTTTTTGTAAAAAAAAATCGGTAGAAAAAGTTTGACCCTTCTCAAACGCTAGTCTAGATAAATTTTGGAAAAACTGAGTATGCAAAAGTGCTTATTTAGTCAAAGTCTACAGATCCAAAAAATATCATTGAAATCTGAGAGGGTGTTGCCAGCTTCGATTCGATTTGGCGCGAAATGCGTCATTAAGATTTTGAGCAGCACTAGTAGAGGCTTATTATGATTCCCCTGGCCAACAAGATAAAGGCAATTTATAAATCTCAAATTCCATTCATTAGAGGTTAAAATATCCTGACTAGAATTTCATTGGTTAAGATGATTGTTGACATAATCCACAAATGGCCGTTTTTGTGGCAGATTCGCTTCGCCACTTTGAATTTATGGTGACTCGAATATCAGAAACTATACAAATTTCATGGAGCATTGCTGCTGAGTGATTATAATTTCACACACAAAATATTTATTGTTTCTGATATTCGTGCCATCAAATATTCGATGTGATGCGATATTCTATCAACTTTCCCCTGAAGCACATAAAATGTAGATTTCAGAGAATAGTCATTTTCATCCTGATTTCAATATTTTGATCAAGGAGTCGAAGTCGGAGTTGGCATAATTCTACCAACTCCGATTGCACTTCCTGAGTCAGTGAAATTTCCTCCGACTCCAAATCCACTACTCTGAGTTTGACTCCACAGCGCTGCAAATGGGTTCAAATACACTATAATATAAGTATTTTTGAAATGGGGATAACAAAACTGTTGGTAATAAAATTAAAAAAAAAAACAGCGTTGAAATTATTTTCTAATAAGGTGAACAAAATCATACTGCTTTAACTTGTCTTTGTCGTGAACAAATTATTAAGTTAAAGACGATTCAAAGATCTATATTTTGTTGCACATCCTGAAAAAATGCACCTATTACATTTTTTTTTCTGGAATGAAAAATAAATCACTATGTCTACTACTCAATGTTGTAAAAATATAAAAAAAATCAAATCTCACCAAATGAATCCTGATGAATGTGAGCGTCTTAGTGGAATACCTGCATAAAGAGAGAGAGAAGGATTAGTAACTTCCATTTAATTCCTCTACCTTATTTGCTTATGCTTGACAGATATGCGTATTTCGTCTACAATGTGCAGACTTCTTCAGTGTCTTGTCTTGTCCGAATGTCGAGTATTAGTACAAGACACTGAAGAAGTCTGCACATTGTAGACGAAATACGCGCATTTGTCAAGGATAAGCAAATAAGGAAGTGGAATTAAATGGAAATTACTAATTGCGAGCTGTGATGTCGCATCAATCAAGCTAACAAAACTCACCAGCTACAAATCTCTCCAAACTATGGTGAGATTGAGTTTCATGATTTTTGCTTTACACCCGAAAGCAACCGAAACATCCATCACGGCTAGCAGCAGTCGCTCGTGTCTGCCATCGGTGAAGATAAAAAAAAAGATAGCATTATTATGCCTTCTCTTTCTAAGAAAACGAGGCGCAACGGAACCATTTTTGCGTCGATCCAACTCTCAGGTTCAATCGAGGCTGCAACTTTACAAGTTGTGAATAGTCTCGCTACAGCAAAGGAGCTTGTAAAATCAATATCAATCATTCTATTTTGCTCCAATATCACGCGTGATATTGAGAGCGGAAAATATCATCACTGCTACTACTGAATATGCATGTTATATGAAATTCATTTAATGATATTTCATGGAACTTGTTGCATTGAGTTTGACATTACAATTTAAATCGTATGTGGTATGAAATCAAATACTATAAAAATATTTATCCTTATCTGCCATTGTCTAGAAATATCGATAAGTAGAATGATGTCCTTCCTATTAATTTAACGAACAAATCACGCTAAAAACTGCCCCTTCCCCGTTCTGAGAACGCTTTTGCAAGCCTATCCCATCGTCGTTATCACCAGGAATAACGTCCCAAACCAAACACAACCGAATCGCATAAATTTCGATCCTAAGCCAAAATGGCAGGCACAATTTATGGTTCCAAATGGAGCAGCCGGCCAATTCTGCCGTCTGTATGCCTTTTCTATGGTAAATAGTCCCAAAAATGACCAACAGTGTCGGACAGCGAGAGACCGAGGGCCGGAGAGCTGTGAGTTTACACACTATGCAGAATGTCCATAAACACTTACATTTGTTCGTATTCATGTACTTACGGGGTGAGACGGCGATGGTCAGTGGCCGTCCTCAACCCCAAAAAAAAGTCATCGTCTGTATGAAATAGTGACCATTCTGGAGAAGAAAAACCAACCCGGTAGAGATAACGATAATCTTTGATGACGACGCGGTGTCTGAATCCGAAGTTTTGATGACAAAGCAAGGACCCTTCGGTTAGTGATGAATCTTCGGATCCGAACGACGCTTCGGTCCTCCAACCTCCGCAACGGACACACAATGGCTCATTTTCATTTATTGGGCCCGACCAAAAGTGTTTGCAGAAAAGGTACAGAGCAGCACAAACATGAAAGCGACCCGGACCGAGAAAATGCAAACAAGGGGTCCGGTCCCGTCGTCGATCTCCATGCGTGCGATAACGAACGAAAAAGATTATCTTCTATTTTCCACCCTGGCTTTTCTTCTGGGAAGGTGCTCGGCCCCATATCAGCCGGGCCCGTTATCATTTTGTGTGTGGGAGCCGGCTTGACAGTGTGATTTTCACAGGGTTCAGGTCAATTTATTGCCTGACAGTTGACTGAGATTGTCCCCCCATCAAACGACGCGCCGGAAGTGCACAAAAGTGGCCCCCCGTTGTGTTGGTTGACTTGTCCGATGGATCTTTCGAAGCCGGGAAGCCTCGAGGTCAGTTGGACAATTAACTTTATCTGCGCGAGAGGGGTAATTATCGTCATCGGTAATATCCTGCTGCTGCCCTTTTCAACTGTGCTAGAGGGGCACGAGATAGACAGCAAATCCAAACGGTGACGACGATATCGAGATTCAAATTAATTCAAAGCATTTCCATGCTTCGGTTATAACATCATCGGAAAATGGTGTGAAGGCGACGCGGTGTTTGATTCTATCGAACCATGCGACGACGACGACGACGACGACGATGATGATGGTGGCGTGAAACTACTAGGTGAAAATCTGCCACCTCGAGTAGGTATATCCTTTCCGCATTATAATTCGGTGCCGTTTCGTTGTTGCTCAGGCAGCTTCGTGACTTTTGGGAATTTAGACAGTGAGGATTACAACCGCTATGCTGCAATATTCCACTGCGTAAACCCCGAAGCTTGCCTGATCGTTTATTTAATGACTAGTTCATGCGACCCGGAGGGTCGCTGATACATTGATGGGTGAAGTGAATTCGATTGAACGTCCGTGTGGTTCCGTTTAACCGGTCCGATTGGCATCTGGAAATTAGGGGGGGATGAAGAGAATACATTTAGCAAATTTCCGATTGCAAACATTTCGTGGATAGAAGGTGGGCTCTTGCACCCACGAAAACAACACCCGTGCTTCTTTACAATTAATCCCAAATCTGAATTGTATTGATAATAAACATGTCTCGAGAAATGAATCACCATCAGGCTAAACAAACAGCCGGTTGTCCTCCTGACAGTTTAAAGACATAGAGGACATTAGCCTCACGTAAATCACTCCGACAAAGCTTCTATTCCATAATCCATAAATCAGTCTGGCCGGCCGATAGAACAAAGAAACTAAACAACATTACACATACCGGGGCACTACTGACTGCCTGTTCGTGGGCAGGAAGGGGGGGGGGGGCAACTATTTTCCGACAAAACGCTTCCCATTCGCGTGATTCATATCGACAAATCCCAAAACATCGTTTGTAACAACATTTCGCCATTTGCTACTACACTAGGCACAGTTCAAACATGTGAACCATATTTGCTAACTGGGTGGGGATGCAGAACTCAGACCCATTAGTAATTGAATTTTTGGTCTTTCACCATGGTTCGTGTACATATCTAGTAAAACGATGCATTGCAGCGTAGTTTGCGAATTGCATGTTTCCAGGCCATTCAGTGTTAGATTTGTTGCGTCTTTTTTATTGTGGAATTGTGCTTAATTATTGCACCAAATCACAAACAAATTTCAATCGATTTCGGTTTAATTCCAAAGCAAGATTGCTCTAACGACCGACAATCCTGTCGTCGGTACAACTATGAATGCCTTTCTTAGCCTATCAGTTTTCCGGATCTTAACCGTTGTTGGGCGGAAAGTTAGAGAACCTGGAGATCATCATCAACTCCAACGCCACACGTTGGTGGTGAAGCCTTCTGCACAGAGGAATAAATTAAACTGCAAAACTTTCTCTTCTTCGCTGCATCGAGCGCCGAAGCGAGACGGGATGGTGGATATCACTTGCATGTTTATATAGCTGGAAGGGAAAACTCAAGTTTTCCTCTCGAAGGAAAAGAATAATAGTCTTCGTACCAGGATTGACGAGGGGGTGGGCAGGCTTGTTATCTGGAGACGGGCGTGTTATTTCAATCACACCATCTATCTCCCCGAGGAGGCTGCGGGAAATCCGATCGAATATCTGGCGTGCGCAAAAGCTTGTGGTTTTCGATGCAGCATCTGATGCGTTCCTCCGGCTCGTTCGCTTTCCCTCTTCTGGATTGAAGCGGTGGCTGTCGCTACTGGAAGGGATGGGAAACAAGTTTTCAATAAGCAAAGTTTCCCCGGAGGAAATTTTCCGCTCGAGATTCAGGCGGGTTGTGCAATCGGAAGATGGGGATATACTTAAGCAGGAATTTTACCAAGGGTTTTTTAGTTGAATACACAAAGCGTTTCCTTCGTAGAATCTCAATACTTACTTTGCTAGTTTCTCAAACAAATCGTTTTAAAATTAGACTAAGGATATTTTTATCACCAATGTACCGTAATGCATTGAAATCCGGACACTTAGATACTTGCTAAAGTTGATTATGAACTCCTACAATGCTCAAAATAGCATGTAAATCTTAACATGCCTTTATGTCATCGAATCATTACACATGTTTATCATGTTGTAAAAATTAAATGTCTAGATTAACGGACCGTCCGGTATTTGGAGCATTAGGGAATCTTTAGCGGCGGTCCAATTGGCTATATTTTTGGATCAGATCCAGACCGTGCCCTTGCACCGCATGCTATGTCTGAAGGCACTTTTTGTGCAACTTTCATGTACCTCAGTTTTATCTCCCCATGAAGTTAGTATTGATCCTAACAATCAAATCTGTGAAGGGTTTTAAAATAGTCATCTTGGGTTTTTTGAGAAAAAGTATTTTGAAGTATACTTAGCCGTTTATGAACTATATGTATATGGACTATTGACGATACAAAACTGTTACGAATCGAAATAAATTCAACTGAAAATGATTCAAAAGGGGATTGAAGAAGTCAAAATATTAAGTTTCAATGAAACAGTAAGATTTCTTTTTCAGTACCGTCAGATACCGTAGCTTTGTCAGGATCTTATAATGTTTAAATTTAATAATAAAATAATTAAACAAAAGTCCTTGAATTTACTATTATCTCGCCATTCCATAGCAAAACGATATTGTGGTTCTCAGATTATGGTCAAAATTGTAGTTTTGTTTCTTATCACAATTTTTTATTTAGTGTGTCATTAGGGTCACCATTTCAACGTTAGCGTGGCCCAAAAAATCGATTTATTTTTTTCATTTTTTTTTTTTTCTAAAAATCATAACTTTTGAACCACTTTCAAAGATTTCAAAGTTCAAAATATTAAATGAAAGGTAAAAAGAAACAACTGTAATAAAACATTTAATGATATTAACAAATTTGAAAAACATTGATTAATTTGCTCATAACCTCGATCACATTTCACAAGGAAAGCGTAAAAGAGAAATAGGTATCGCAAGAAATTCTCTCTATTATACCTGATTTCTAAGACATGGAGTGAGATTTGTTCCACCAACGACCCGATGAGACAGCTATTAGAAGTTAGATTCAAATTCAAATACCTGTTCATAAGTTTTTCCTTCATTTCGTTGAACTTCGATGAAATTCTTCAATCGTTCCGGATGTTATATGAACGTCTCTGAGTTTGGCATTTTTTTCCTGAAATTCTCAGATATTTCATAAAGTTTACAGTACTTTCCAAATGTTATTAAATGTTCCCTGTTGTTACCAGACCATCCTAAAATTTGCAAAATTTTCCCCACGTTTAAAGAACTTTTTGCAGAGCATTTCATATAATGTTGCTATAGTTCACAGAAGTCTCTTGAAGTTCGTTGAAATTACCAGGAGCACATTGAACTCCCCTGAAGCTCACAAAACGTCCCTGAAGTTCGCAGAATTTTCCTGAAGTTTATAGAACTTCTCCTCTAAAGACCGAAGCACATCTTTCAAGTTTAAAGGTTTCAAGCTCGTAAGGTTCTTCCGTCTTCTCCCGTCAGTTTTTTCAACTGCTTCAGAATACTTCCAGAGTTTTATTGCGGTTCCATTAGCTTCAGGAAAACTTCAGGAACTTTTCAGAAGTTCTGAAACTTCAGAATAGTTCGGAATTTTGGGTAGGTTCCGATAAATAAAAGACAGTTTAATTAGCTTCTATTCAAATTCGAGAACCTAGGAGTCTCAGCAAAGCCCAGAGAAATCCAATGAACTTAAGGAAACTGAAATATTTTTGGAACTTCACAAGTCTAAAGAACTTCAAAAAATTAATGGTTTTCAGGATAGTTCCATTTGTTTCTGGAGTATTGAGAAAACTTTAGGGAAGCTCTGAGAACATCAGGACATATAAATTAAAGGAAATTTCTGAACCTTTAACTGAGTTCCGAGAAACTCAGGGAATTTCCGAAAACTTCAGTAAAGTTCCGAGAAGTCCATGAAAATTTTGGAAACGTAAGGGAAGTTACATGAACATTAGAAAATTGTGAGAACATTTTAAGGGAAGTTCTTTGTTTTTTATCGGCAGTTTCGAGAACTTTATTTTTTTTTAATATCGAGAAGATCAGAGAACTTTAATGCTGCTGTTCATTAATTTAAAAAAATGAGTGCTAAAGAAAATCCAAGGACTTTTAAAGAAGATAAGCGATTTTCCTGGAATTTCATAATAATCAGGAAAGTTTCGAGTACTTCGAGGATGATCAGATAACTTCAAAACAGCCCCATTAACTTTAGGGAAATTGCAAGAACTTTCAAGGAGTTCCTAGAAATTATGGGATATTCCGAAGTGCAATTCAGGAATGTTCTGAAAGCTTCAGGGAAATTGTGGGGTTTTCAGGAATGTTTTATAAATTTTAAAATTGCTAGATCAATAGAGCTTGTGAGGAAATTCAGGGAGTATTGTGCTAACATTCCCCAGAAATCTATTTATCCCAGATATATTTCATCTTCTCCTTGATGTATCTTTCGACTGTTCCGTAAGCCTGGCGTTCGACTTTTTTCCAGAAGTTTCTTCCAATCTATCTTAGTTTCTTTCGTCTTCCTCTGGAAGTTTTTCCATAAGTCACTCTCCGTGGGTTTTTTTTCGGGCTTATTGGAAGGTTTTCCGAGCTTCTCCTGGCTTCCAATTTCCAAACTTTTATGGCTTTTGGATTTTTTTTCCGAAAGTTTCTCAAAAAAATTCCAGAAGTTTCTCAATATTTGTCTTGAAAGATCCCCATCGGATGTTTTTCCGAAAATTATTAGAACTTCCTCCACAAGATCTTCCTTTTTCTTCCGCTGGAAGTTTTGTCGGTACCATTAAGAGACAAATTCAAATATATTCCAGAAATTTCTTCCGACTTACATGGAAAGTACATCATTCGATTTTAGTCCAAAATTTTGAAAAAAAAATATAAAATTAATTAAAATAGTGAATACCGATAAATACCGATTTTTCAATCATTTGATACCGATAATCATGAAAACAATCTGGCAACACTGCGTGGCTGTCCTACTAGTTTTGTATTTCTTTTACTCTTATGAGGAAAGAGAAATGAAATAAGATGTTGTGCTACCAACAAATATAAAATTATTGCGCGCAAAGTCGTCATAATCAATATGGATCTTACTTACAAAGAGAACTTCTTTAATGCCATTTAGATTAATTATATCAACTTTTGGGCCTTATTTAACTGCATTTTTTTTCAATTCATAATAGATTTGTATGGTCCATAGTCCATATAAGTCTTCATAATCTGCTCTGTAAACTTCAGAACACGTTTTCTCAAAAAATCCAAGATGAAATATTTTAAAACCACCACAGATTTGATTGTTATGATCAACACTAACATCCTGTGAAGAAAAATCAGAGGCACATGAATGTTGCAAAAAAGTGCCTTCAGACATAGCGTGCACCGTTGTTCTCAATTCTATTTTAGACTAGTTGTAAAATGTGTTTTTGTTTTTTTTTTAATCAGCATATATCTCGGCAATCACGGCAAGCACTGTTTCAAACCAGTTCGACAGCTGTTACACTCGAGGTTTTGGTTCGCTTTCTTTCGGTGTTGTAATTTTTTGAGCAAAATAAACCGATTCATTTCCTCCATTTTCTCTGAAACTAGGGCGATTCGACTGCTGTTGATACTGGCGGAGTTCCAGCTCTATCGCGCTATCGGTGCTGCTGTTGCTGCCAGCACCGTCGTCGCAACTTCGAAAGCCGGAAGCCTTATTTAACGTGTTCGGAGTATGCGTTTGGGATTATGAATATTTCCAATCTCTGAAGAAGCTGAACAGATTGAATTCGATAATGCAACGCCTGTCATCTGCGAACAACTCGAAATTTCTCTGGTACTAATTTGAACGGTCCTTCTAGCAGTTTTCCTCTACGATTAAGCTTGATACATGAAGCGAGGCGTTGCGCAAAATAGAGAACATTTTTTAGGTAACGTTATTCAGTGAAGCAAGAATCACACAAATTAATCAATTTTTAGTTGATCATTGCGGGAAATTCTGAATGGTTTTGAGGGCATTGAATTTGTTGCCATCTTGCCGCATTTCTTGCTTGGAGCTTTAATATGTTATTGAGCAGCATAGCTGTTGATGTTTTCGGTAGTTTCACCGGATCTCATTGCAGGGGGCTGGATAACCCAGGTAACATTTTAAGTTTTATTTGGTAATACAAAGCTACTATAAAACAACATTCATAAACCCCTGGTCAAAGCTACTTTGCCATTCATGCATCTACCAAAACCTCATTAAGACTAGAATCTGTCTAGATGGCCCATCCTGGAGAAGGTTCTGAAGGGTATATTTTCGAACCTCTTCAAGATTGATTTACTGCAAAAAAGTTGTATGACGAACGTATTAAGAACCAATTGAAACCCGTATTTAAGCTACAATAAAAGCTATTTGGCAACAATAAAAACCTTTTTCAAGCCATTTTCCCTAGCCGCTTGCTGAATCCACTAGAAAAATCATCAATCAAGATAGAAAAGGATTCATAAATACCATCCGATCTTAACAAAATAATTGAAATATAAACTGATCATATAAAAATCCTATTCAATTTTCAAAATTATTAAAA
Source organism: Ochlerotatus camptorhynchus (assembly GCF_037179485.1). Lineage (NCBI taxonomy): Eukaryota > Metazoa > Arthropoda > Insecta > Diptera > Culicidae > Ochlerotatus > Ochlerotatus camptorhynchus. The sequence continues at coordinate 544,017 of NW_027040924.1, forward strand.
TTGTTCTCATTAAATGTGCTTGAAAACATCGAAAAATATAAGTCCGCCCTCCGAAAACGTCGATTTTACTTAGTATTATTATAATTGAAAAAAAAAACATTTTCCTTTAGATTACTTAGCCGAAATATTTTTTTATGATTATAATATTTCAAATATCGATGGGACAACCAATTGGACTGTCTTTCCAAACTTTTTCCAAAACGACTATGGGACCGACATGCAAAGAGCAGCAGTACAGCTGATATATAGTTGGGAAGCCCTATATTAACCATACAGTGTACTTCGAAATTGATCGTACACCCTAGAGGACCATGGTGAATAGATATAGTTTTGGTCTTTATTGCAAGAACCTCTATGAATTAGATTTATTTGATTAAAACGCTCGATTTTCAACTATTTACCTAGTGGCCAAATTATAGTAAAATTAGTTGGCGTTCATACCACTCCTGCGACTAATTGTTGAATCATGGGCAGTTCGAGATCCAAGGTAATTTTCCTAAACATATAAATATGGACTAAAGGGTGATCGGTCAAAATTTGGTCAAGGGAAAACGCGTGTAAATCGGTGAAATCGTTTATTTAAAAAATCAAATTAAATTTCTTTTTCAAGTTCAATTAGTATAAAATTCAGGAAAAATATTCAGTTAGGCTTCCGCTTTTCCAAATCCGAATTGCCGGGCCTTACGCTTGACCCCTGCCATCAGATTTTGTACAGCCACCTTGTCCACCTTCTTCGCCGCATAAAGCCAGTTTGCCTTGAACTGCTGCTCGCCCTTAGCAGTTTTTTTGGTCTTCTTTAGGTTCCGCTTGACAATAGCCCAGTATTTCTCAATTGGGCGAAGCTCTGGCGTGTTGGGAGGGTTCTTGTCCTTGGGAACCACCTGCACGTTGTTGGCGGCGTACCACTCCATGGCCTTTTTACCGTAATGGCAAGATGCCAAATCCGGCCAAAACAGTACGGAACAACCGTGTTTCTTCAGGAAAGGCAGCAGACGTTTATTCAAACACTCTTTCACGTAAATTTCTTGGTTGACAGTCCCGGAAGCTATGAAAATGCTGCTTTTCAAGCCACAGGTACAGATGGCTTGCCAAACCAGATATTTCTTTGCGAACTTTGACAGTTTCATGTGCTTGAAAACATCTGCTACCTTTCCCCTTCCTTTTGCCGTATAAAACTCCTGTACCGGAAGCTGCTTGTAGTCGGCTTTGACGTAGGTTTCGTCGTCCATTACCACGCAGTCAAACTTCGTCAGCATCGTCGTGTACAGCCTCCGGGATCGCGCTTTGGCCGTCGTATTTTGTTTATCATCGCGATTTGGAGTCACTACCTTCTTGTAAGTCGATAGTCCGGCTCGTTTTTTGGCTCGATGCACGGTTGTAGACGATACACCCAGCTTATTTGCGGCATCTCGGAGAGAGAGGTCCGGGTTTCGCTTGAAACTACCGGCAACTCTCTTTGTCGTCTCAGCGGCTTCCGGTTTTCGATTTCCCCCCGATCCAGACTTCCTGGCTGTCGACAAACGTTCCCCAAACACTTTAATTACATTTGTAACGGTTGATTTGGCAACTTTTAGCGATTTTGCCAACTTTGTGTGCGAGTAGCTCGGATTTTCGCGATGCGCAAGCAAAATTTTGATACGCTGCTCTTCTTGCTTGGACGGCATTTTGACAACTGAAGAGTGAATTCCAAAATCAAAATAGGAGCAACTTTCTACACACACACACCTTCAAAATGAGGGGTGTTCAGGTTTTTTAAATGCAAAATTGAAAGAAATACGTCAAGTTGATATTGACCAAATTTTGACCGTATCACCCTTTAATTCTACGTCTGTTTGTTACACGACTCACTCACTCACTCATATGGGGTACATGTTCCTAACCTGGCTCTAGTAAGCAGCCATCAATTTGATTTTAATCATATCTCAACAAATAATGGACCTGCAGACGAAATCCCACTGTCAACATACACGCTAATCATTTCTGTAACAATTGGACACGATAAGCCGTTGCTTAAGTTACCATTATCACAAGAAAACATTTTAGGAACATGGGTTTATAATCGGCCTAGTGTACAACAATGGATGTTGCAGCCCCTCTAAAATAGTCCTTGAACTGAGATTATTGCTTTTTTTTTCTCAACTCACTCTGTCATAAACAACTCAATTTCACTTAATAAATTGAACAAAAAGCGTAATGAACACCGAAAAACTTGTTGTTCCTTCTCCAGCGAACGCAAAACAGTGAGAAAAACTGAATGAAACACAAATTGCGGTTCAGTTTTTTGCATTAACATATAGCAGGAGAGTATACTCAATTCGTCTCATTACTAAGTGATTCGTTTTCGGTTCACAATTTTTATTGCTTAGTGATATTTTTACTTCATTTAAATGAAGTTAAAAAAACTAAAAAAACTTCATTTAAATGAAGTTTAAAAAAACTAAACTCAATTTTGAGTCGTTCTCATTCGCCGTGTTGGATTATATTGCTGAAAAGGGAACTATTAACTTTAAGGCCAAATGGAGGGACTAGGCCCAGTTTACATCCCGTAACCACCTCCAACTCCACGTAAAAAATATACAACCTGCGCTATTGTTTGCTTTTGCCTTGATGAAGAGTTTGTCTAGATTATTTCTTTATTGAAGTTCCGCTGCCATGAGCCTCTAAATCTGCCTTCAACGGAAATATCCAGCTTGCGGATTACGCTATCGCCCTTTTGGTGTGTGTGACCGAACCAGGGGTTGAAACAGTTGACATTTTTTGCTACACCCGCTTCGTTGTCGTGCGCGACAATCTTTTTGTATTCGTACTCTCAAGCTGTACGTTCGTCTCTCTCACGCAACACAAACGATAGAACAACATTCGAGCAAAAAGAAAATTATCAAATAACTATCATATGACATGTGTGATTTCGTTCTAATTCCTCAATTTGGTGTAAATTAAACCATTTCTGATCAGAAATGTTATTACTAGGACATCGTTGCTTGCTATTTTTAGAATTCACACAAATACAACATCAGCAGCTCTTATTATGAGATAATCTAAAATACATACATTCGTGACGGTCTTCGGCGATAGTGTCGTATGACAGAGCCTGTCATATGACATTTTAGTTAGGTACTGTAATTTGAGACTGGACCGAACCTCTTCCACGCCTTGACATCTGAAGGTATCGACGATGGAGCTCGCATTTGAGATCCAGTTGTGCGGTTTTTGAGTGATCCTTCACGGATACCCATCACACGATTTGTTCCAAGTTATATATTCAGCCCGCATTTACATTTGGAATTTATGGTTGTTCCATTCGTACGATTAAGTCAATATTTCTGTCCTCTGAAAGGTGGTGAAACAAATACCGTAATCAACTTTGACCATCAAACTAATGCTTCATGACAAACCAAGTATACACACATTTTAACAATTACACCGAAAAGAAAGCAAACAGAAGTACCCATCTCAAACGATGTTATAGTCATTAAAGGTGATTATCCTTAACCATTGCGCGTACCATGAAACAGACCAGCAAATACCCATTCTAGAGACCATTTCATCGTGGAGAGACCAATTACGAAAAGACAAAAAACAGCTCATCTGCGCGTGCTGATAACGAAAACAAACCCCCATTTCATGTCCACCTCGCAGGAAAGTTAAGTAAAAGAACATCACGCAAACAAACCTTGAACCCTCTGAGACATACACACTCTTAATGGTTTTTGTCTGTTTATATTCCTACCATTACTTGTGCTCTAACTCGGCCAACTCATCTCCATCTAAACGGAGATTTGCCTGTACTAAGCGCTTTTTTGTCCGCGTCCTTTCTGCTGATTGCTGAAAAACTAACCCCACTTTTTATCTCCTTTATCTTACCCAGAGACAGCCTTAATGTCGCTTACCTTTTCATGATTAATTCACTTGACTGTGTTTTGCCTTCACTTTAAGCTCCTGCTTCCATTATTTCCCCCCTTCCCCCGTCCCCCAAAATTGCCTCTCACGTTTGTTTTGATTTTCCCGTTATCTCTATACATATCTTTTTTTCTAAAAATAATTAGCATTAAATTATTCAACTAATTATACCACCGTAATCAGATATGCAAATAATGCAAACCAGCCAGATTCCAATTAAATGTTTACGCATTATTTTCCCTATTTTCTCCGAAATCTTTCGGCGCACCTGTAAACAATGTGTACACCCAGGTCCATCCGTGTGGCCGTTACCGTCACAATACGGTCGTGTTCATCCTGGCCAAGGAGTACAACCTGAAGAATCTGCGGACGATCCATCGGCTGGACCGGTTGACCTCGGGGCTGCTGCTGTTCGGGCGGAGTCCGAAGAAGGCTCGCCAAATGGAGCACCAGATCCGGAACCGCCAGGTGCAGAAGGAGTACATTTGCCGGGTGGAGGGCGAATTTCCAGAGTGAGTATCTTGATGTAATTTATTGGACACCAACTGACTGGAATCGAAGACTCTCCACGATCCTGAAATGACCCCTTTTATGTCATCACATTATTAGTCACCGCCCGCATTCTCAGACGCCATTACGTCCTATTGGAAGACAAGTCCCTTTGACATTATGCAGCGGTTCTCAAACTTTTGTCGATTGCAAGCCACTTTAAGACAATCCAAAGTAGTTAGTAAATTAAAAAAAAAAACATCAAGTCGAATAAATTGAGCAATTTCACGCTAAATGACAAATCGGATGAATCCGAAAATTGTTTGTTATGGGCAATGATTCACATTTTTACTAAAATTTGGCCATTTAGAATCTTGTGAAATTTTCGAAATGCCATCTTTGATTTTTTTCAAAAAATTTCAGCACGTAAAGGAAGTACCGTTTAAAATTCATTCTCAAAATTCAAATTTTTATCCGATTATCACCAAATTTTCAGGGTGTAAAAAGAAACAATTAAAGTTAGTTTTGGCATCATGCATTTAATTTATTTCGCCTTTATACCAGAATGCGCGAACCTAGGCCTTAACCCCAGTCATAAGGTTCTACACGACCTCAGAATCGACAGTTTTTTGCATATTAACCCATGCTTTCTTCATTTCATCTAAATTCTTCACCACTTTAGGTCGTTTTAGAAGGTGCTTCTTCATAATGGCCCAGTATTTTTCTATTGGGCCAGTTCCGGAGTGTTTGGGGGTTTCAGATATTTCGGCATGATATCGACATCATTCGTCTTATACCATTCTAGCACGTCCTTCGTGCCAAATCCGGCCAGAAGATCGTCGGACCGTCGTGAGGCTTCAGGAGAGGGAGAAGCCGCTTTTGGAGACACTCTTCCAAATACACCTGTCCATTCATGGTGCTTGCGGTAACGAAAGGAAGTACAAATCGCTTGTCAAATTAAGAACTTCTTGTCGAACTTCAACATCTTCTGTATCCGGAGGTTCTCGGGAACATCTTATCTCGCACAGCATCAAGTCTAGCACATTCGAAGACCACGTGCTCTGGTGATTCTTCCACATTCCCACACTCCGGACAGAAGGGAGACGTTGTGTGTCCGAACCGATGCAGGTACTTCCTGAAGCAGCCATGACCAGACAGGAACTGCGTCAAGTGGAAGTTGACTTCTCCATGCTTCCTGTTCACCCAGGTCGAACGAATCGGTATTAGCCTGTGTGTCCATCTACCGTTCTCTGCTGCATCCCACTCCTGCTGCCACTTAGCCATCGACCCCGTTCTCACCATGTTTCGTACTGCTCTGGTTTCTCTCGTCATATAGCACTCGTAGTCCTCCGCCAAGGTGATGCCGATTGGGATCATACCGCCTCCATCGAAATGGTTCTGTACGCACTCACGACTCGCATGGCCATGAGCCGGAACGTACTGCTCAATTTCCTTTGGTTCTGCTTCGTTTTCAGCGCTTCAATCCAGGCTGGACCTCCGTACCTTAGTATCGATGAGGACACACTAGCCAGAAGACGCCTCTTGCTGCTGCTTGGACCAGAATTGTTCGGCATGATTCTGGCTATTGCGTTGATGACCTTCGCCGCCTTCTCGCAAGCATATTCGAGATGTGGCTGTTGAAGTTTAGCCGGTCGTCGATCATCACTCCCAGATACTTCAGCACGCGCTTCGAAACAATGGTGTGCTCTCCAACGGTGATTTCTTTCCGCTGCACTGCTTTGCAGTTACTGACCAACATCACTTCTGTTTTGTGGTGGGCTATCTGCAGCTTCGCTCCTTGCATCCAGTTACCAATCGTATCTATCGCATCGGCTGCCAGCATTTCCACTTCTTTCAGCGTCTCACCGGTTACCGTCAAGACGACATCGTCCGCAAAGTCAACCCTAGTCAGACCTAGAATGGAGCCTTGTGGAACTCCCGCCGTGATTCTAAGCGATTTCTGCCCCGTGTCTGTCTCGTAGACCAGGACCCGGTTCTGGAAGTAACTACTTAGAATCCTGCAGAGGTAGTCTGGAACCCTCATTCTATGGAGCGCCTTGGCAATGGCCTCCCAGCTGGCACTATTGAATGCATTCGTCACATCAATCGTAATCACGGCGTAGTATCGATTTCCTCTCCGCTTTTGTTTAGAAGCTTTCTCGGCTATGTCAATGACTGTCCGAATTGCATCCACTGTCGATCTCCCTTTCCGGAATCCGAACTGCCTCTCTGACAACCCGTGTTCACTCTCCGTGCATTTCGTCAGCCTCTTCAGGATGATCCGCTGCAAGAGCTTTCCTACAGTAACCAGCAAGCATATTGGCCTATACGATGCAGGATCCCTCAGCGGTTTTCCGGGCTTTGACATTTCTGCAGCACTATCCTGAACATGTCCGGGAACGTCTGGATCGCCGTCTTCAACGCCACGTTGGGAATTCCATCCGGGCCGGGAGCTTTCTTCGCCTTCAACCCTTTCGCTGCTACTAGGAGCTCCTCGTTGGAGACTTGTTCAACGTTATCTTTATCTTCCTCGCCATATGGTGTAGGTGGCCAGTTCGTTGGGTCATGCTGTGGGAAAAGTCCCTCCACGACGACTTTCAGCTTGTTGGGACACATTTCAACCGACATCGTTGGACCTCTGATCTTCGCCATCGCGACTCGGTATGCGTTGCCCCAGGGGTTGGCATCGGCATCGCGGCACAGCTCCTTGAAACTGTTTGACTTGCTCGGCTTTATCTTTCGTTTTAGTGCAGCCCTGGCCTCTCGGAACACCACCTTGCGCTCCTCTCTGTCTGCTTCCGTTCTTGCTCTCTGAACGCACCATCTGGCTAGAAGACAACTAGCACGGATGGTGCTAATTTCCTCGTTCTACCAGTATGCTGGACGCCGCCTGTTCGTTGGTTCCAGTTTTCTCGGCATAGTTGTGTCACATGCCCTTGCTAATGATTCGGTCAACTCGTTCGCGCTGCTGTCTACCCTTAGAGCTTCGATGAAGAGATCCTTATTGAACGCATTCGTCTTCCACTTCCGCTCGCTTACTTTCGTCCTCTGTATTTCCAACGGTGTCCGTTCGCCGATACTGTACCGGATCGCCTGACGATGTACTCTTCGCACACTCTCCAGTTCATATTTGCCACTAGCGACGCACTGCAGAAAGTGACGTCGATAATGGATTCCCTACCATCTTTGCGGAAGGTGCTGATGGTTCCTAAGTTTGCCAGACTGACGTTCAACTTTTCCGGAGCTTCCAGCAGGCTATGCCCTCTTGCGTTGGTACACCTGCTTCCCCAATCGACTACCCAAGCATTGAAATCTCCTGCGATGACGACTGGTTTCCGTCCAATGAGCTGTCCGGTGAGCCCATCTAGCATCTGGTGGAACTGCTCAATTGTGTCCATCTCGGGGGTGCGTAGCAACCACATACATAGATTCCATTGATTTTGGCGATCACGAAACCTTCGTATGAGCCCGCCACCACTTGTTGAATGGGATACCTGTCCATGACTTGTATGGCCGCCATTCCTGCTCTATCCGCCACTCAGTTACCATTATCGAGAGGGACTCGATATGGCTCTGCAATGATAGCCACGTCGCATTTTGTTTCCGTTGTCGACTGCCACAACAGCTGCTGTGCTGTGTTTCAATGATTGAGATTTATTTGGGTTACCTTCATTATTTCTGACCCACCATCGCCTTCTTGAACTCTGGGCACCTGAAGCTTCCCGTCACATGGCCGTTTCCGTCCTCCTTTTTGCAGAGCATGCACCTCGGTTGCTTTGTACAGTATGTACAACGTGCCCCTTCTCTCCGCATTTCCTGCACAGATCAGATCTGTCAGGGCCTTTGCATGTATGTATGTATGTATGTAAAGGACACCGCCCATTGTTGCAAGGCACAACCATTAGACAGTGGATCGCCGTCCAAGTATGACTTGATCAAGTTCTACCCCTGCCTGTATTGAAAATAACACTGTATGAAGGGCTAAAAACGGAGGGTGGACCCGTAAGCAGATACACTTACGCGCAATCCGTGGGATCATGAGAATCTTCTTCCAATGATAAAATCCTGCATCGCGATGTAGAACAAGCCATCATACTAGGGAACGTCCCAATGAATGGGGAGAAGAGGCCGCCGTCAATTCACGAAATGTTAATGACAGGAAGTTAGCAATCCCACTCTCCCCATCCAAATCGCTTCAATCAGGTGCCCTGGTGGTCCCATCCCTACCCTTTGCATTTAATGTATGTATATAAATATATCGGCAATATCATAATACAGTAGTGTTTCCACAATCGAACGCATACTTTATATGTTTATTGATTTATCTTACCTTTGCTGAACCAAATACTTACCTAAAAGACGCCCACAAAAAAGTATTTGACACAACATGTAGGCCAGATTCTAAATGAAAAAAAAAAAACAATATGTTGAAATAGTTTCACTGTTTGCTTGTAATGCGTTTTAAGTAAAATTTTAAGAGAAAAAAAAATCACCTAGAAGTGCAATTTAAATTTTTCTCTATTTGTTATGATTTATCTAATTCAATTTATATGATATGTTGCTACACGTTATGTATTATGTATTATAGCCAATTACGATGGTCTAGAAAAAAAAAAACAATGAAAGGCAATGAACAGAAATTTAAAACATTGTATTTGTTTTTTTTTATTTATTTGATAAGGCTCAATCGAACTAACTTTACAGAGCCGAGGATTCTTGTTCACTAAACCATCTTAAAACAATAGTCAATAAATATTTTATCTTCCACTATCCAATAAGCCTCCTCCACCAGAACGGGAGCCGCTTCCAGTGGTTTCATTACATAGTATATTCGCCAACGGGATCAGAGCGCTTCCATTGCAGCAATGGACGCAAAACATGGTCAGCATTCACACATTCATCACGAAATGGTTGCTTTCCAAAGTCGACGACGCATCGACTGAAAGAACTGCTGATGAAGAACAATGAGGAGGACCACACAATGGTTGCTGCCGAGTAAACAGACGATCGCGTGACACACACTGAGAGTGGTCTGCTTCTGTCGACAGCCGAGTGAACACTGATTTCAAAAATTGTGTACAAGCATAAATTTTGAAAAATAACCAAAAATAACCAAATATTCAAAAAATTCAAAAAGCAGCCGTTGGTAGATCGCGACCCATAGATTGAGAAACGCTGACATAAACAGATTGGAAACCACGTGGAGTGCGACTTATTGGATCCACCAGAAGAATCTTCAACTGCCTTCCCCTTTTGCGAATAACCGATGCTGGGTCAGGTCACTAACCCACAGACGACAACCCTGGTGAGCACTAAGCAGTAGCTTGCGTTCCGGAACCAATTTCCATCCACCCAGACTTGGTTCCATTAGCTTTCCCGAAGATTCCACCCGCTGGTGCGTTTCAAATCATTTCCTGCCTTTCAAAAGCACGAAGCAAAATCAGTTATCGCTCGCTGCTGGGAACCTATCTTGGCACGAAAAACGGGGAAAAAGATAAAAAAAAATCAATTTCATTGCCCCACATACATCCATCAGATTCCTCGGAACGACAAGGATGGAATTCACTGCAAGCTTTCAATTAAAAGCAACATGTATTGGATTTTTATCGGGATAATTAAATTACCCATACTTTCCCAATTTCGCCCACTTTAACTGAACCCCACTCAGGCATACACACACATATGACTACACGCTTGGCTTCCACCCCATCCAGTGATACCCCATATGATGGGGGATGAAGGCAGAGCATTCACCCGAGGCTTCTGCCTATGTCTGGAGCGTGCGTGTGTGTGTGTGTGTGAACGAGCAGGGCTGGATGTTCGGCACGGAAGATAGAAAGGACCATTATTTTTTTATCCTGTTCAAAGGCACGCTTTGGGTGGCATCAGCATGCTGGAAATAATAATAAAATGGAAAGCCAACAGTGTTACATGTTGCTTGCCACTTGTTTGTGGCCGTAAAGCAGGTTTAAAAGGGAATCATTGCTGCAAAATGAGCATCCCCTCGACGGCGCGTTGACGACAGATAAATGTTGCTGGCGATTGATTTGTTTACTTATGTATTTGCGAGAGTGCGCTGCAATGTTGGAAGAAGTTTAAATCTTGGCAATGTTTGGTTTGGATGTTCAAATGCTGTTGTGAAATTGGTCATTAAATTCTCGTAAAACGTAAATTTATTTATTTTACATTTAGTTAAAAATCAAACATTGCTTCTTGATTCCAAATTCAGCTAACGGGTTTCAATTTCATGCAATCACAAAAGGGATGTCATTGGATTTACTTTGTCATACGGATGAAGGGAAAATGGAATGGAAAAATGGATACGCTTGGAGCGCTACTTTTGCTTTTTTGAGAACAAAGGGTGTAAATATTGATACTTTGCGCTCCTAAAGGATTTTTGTTGTAGCTTTTGAAATAAAGTATCGTACCAAACGTATGATTCAATCGTTAACGCCAAAGGCATGGATATAGTTGATTTTTTTTATCCCCGATCGGACGATCCAATCCCGAGGCTGAAATGTTTGAATAGTGTGTTCCATCAACAGTTTCGAAATTCCAGTCCATTTCAGTAGACCTTGAAATTTTAAGAGGCAAGTCTACCGGATCTCAGGGACCTTGAGGCCATATTAAGAAAAACCGGACCTGGCTTAGTCCTTAGTAGTATTTCCATTTCCCGACCATTTTTGACTACCATTTTGCATAAGAATAAGAACTTCATCTAACTTTGAATGAAAGTTTTTTTCGACTTGCCTAGGAAGATTCTTCCATCATTCTCCACAAAATTTCTACCAACGTTCTCCAATAAAATCTTTCAATGTTCCCCGGAAATATCCTCCGACATCCCAAGAAGTCCTACTGGCTTCCTCTAGAGGTGAAAATTGTTTCTTATTTCCACTGGCGTGCACAGGGTGGGGCAAGGTGGGGCAATTGCCCCTCCTTTTATAAATAAGATTTTTATTTCCACATTTACAAAATTATGATATCAAATAACTTGATTTCTTGATAACTTGATTTGAAGGCAAAAAAAACTTCATTTCATAAAATAAGCGCACTGAAAACCTTTTATTGCGTCAATTCCTTTGAGATGGTCCCTGAAAATTTCACCACAAAGGTGCATGAAGGGACAAACTTCAATTAAATTTTTATGTTAAAAAATTGCACCACATGGGGCATACAAAAAAATTCTGGAGTAATATTTTTTTTTTCAAGGTGATGAAAAGAAGAGGGTAAATTTAAGGTTGAAAAAATTCACCTTCGTGATGGTAGATCGAATAAAAAGTTTTTTATTGAATATTTCTGGCGTAAAAATATCAGCAAGGTGGTGCATGGAGGGACTAATCAAAATGAAAATTGGAAAAATTGAATCACGCTAAAAATTTGAAGGTGCACATTTAAGGGGGTAGTACACTTGAACGTCCAAAAAGTAAGGCATTTTCATTAATTTTTTTAAGCAATAAAACACTCAGGGAGGGCAAATATGTTTTAACCCATTTATTAGTCATCCTTCGAACTACAATTTGTATTTTTTTGAACTCGATTGGCGTCTCCGCGTGGCCGGTTCACCAGGTCGCGCGGGCGTCCTCGCGTGGAAGTCGGAAAACGGCTTGGGAAAATACGTCTTTCCATGTGCTCCTGGAACATAAATCGAACAAAAATCCTGATTAGTAATGAAATTTGGGTTAGAAATACGTATTCCGATTTTTTTTAAATTATTTTTTTCAAAAGTTGTGGCCTTAGGAAAAAAAAAGTCCATTTTTTCACCCTAAAAATGCTAACAAAATCGTGGATTAAAAATTCATTTTTGACAAAATCGAAAATGTGGATACGTACTTCTTAGCAGAATTTAATTCTAAACAAGAAAACTTAGGTGATATCCAAATTTGATGATAACTGGTTAGAGTTATTTCCCACGCCAGTTTGAAAAACACCGTTTCGAGATAAACGCGTTTAAAGATAAAATTGCTCTCTCAGCGCGCCGGTACATGTTTTAGGAAATCGCTTCGTAAAGCGGTAAGGAATATTCTGGCGGACTTGAAGTCTTTTCTAAATTAAAGTATACATCCCAAGGAACATTTTAAACCAAAAAAATGCATTTTTTTTTTGAAAAATCAAAGTGTACTCCCCCCTTAAATGAAAATGTTTGGTGGAAAGTTCGCTACACTGTGAGAAATGTAGAAGCAAGGTTTATTCATTTTCTGGTGCATAATTTGTATCGGTCTGATGAAAAGCTTCATTGAAAATTTATGGTAAACAATTTGGAGCATTCTGGCATTCTGAAGAGGCAAAGCCTGAAAATTGCACCATAAAGGTGCATGGTGAAACAAACTTCACTGAAAATTTTTGGTACATCGTTCTGGTGAATGGAGGAGTATGCTTTGCATGCTTGCAAAATTTGCATCGCTCTGATGAATGAAATAAACGGAGAATTTCTGTTGGAAAACTTGCACTGGTTTGGTACATGAAGGCACAAGCTTTATTTAAAATTAATCTATGTTTAAAAATTCTGGTGGAAAATCTGCAGCGTTCTGGTGAACGGATGGGCAAACATTTTGAAAAAAATTTTGGTCTTAAATTTGCATCCTTCTACTGAATCCTTGTGCAGAATAGAGAAACAAACTTTAATAATAATTTCTGGTGTAAAATTTGCACCATTCTGATGATTGGAGGGAAGCTGCTTTAGTGAAAATTTATGATGAAAAATCTAAAAATAGGGGCAAGCTTTATTTGGTGGAAAACCGGCAACATTTTGATGATAGGAGAAGCAAGCTATATTGAAAATGTCTGGTGGAAAATGGAAAATGGAAATCTGCACCAATCAGAAGATTGGAGAAGCAATTTTTATTGAACATCAACGGTGGAAAATTTGCATCGTTCTGATCAATTGAAATTTTCTGGTGTCATGTTTGTATTAAAAATTTCTGGTGTAAGATTTGCAACAATCTGCTGCCTTAGATAACAATTGAACAGTTCTGGTGAATGGAGGGGCAAGCTTTATTGAACATTTCTGGTAGAAAAACTACAACATTTTGGTGAATGGGCGGACAACTTAAACTTGATTTCCGAGAAGAACCTTAAGGGTATTGAATTCTGACGACAGTTCTAAAATAAAAGATTTCTGGGGATGATTCATTAAATTCTGTGAATAATTTCTAGTGAATCATGCAGATAGCTCCAAGATAATTTTGAAAAAAATACCGAGAGAATCAAATTTTGAATGAAATTCCAAAGGGATGTTGAAAAAATTTCAATGGAGTTCCGAGGATAATTTCAAGCTCATTCTGGGAAGACTTTCTGGAGAATGCAGAGGAAATTCTTCTGAAACTTTAGGGGAATTTCAGTTCCAAAGTATTCTGAGAAAAAAGTTCTAAAATATTCCGAGAAGAATCTCAAGGATCTTGAATTCTTAAGACAGTTCCAATATATTTCTGGGGAGAATTCAAAGAAAATTCTGCAGATAATTTTTAGTGCCCTTTGCAGATAGTTCCAAGACACTTTCGAAAAGAATACCGAGAAAATCCAATTTTGAGTGTAATTTCTAAGGAATTTTAAGCAAAATTTGAAGGGAATTCGGAGGATAATTTCTAGCTCATTCAGTTCCAATGTGTTCTGAGAAAAAATCATGAAGAGTTCTAAATATAATTCCAGTGGACTTCTGAGAAGAATTTAAATAATGAATTCTGATGACAGTTCGAAATGATTTCTGGGAAGTATTCCAAGAAAATTCTGTAAATAATTTCTAGTGAATCCTACAGATAGTTCAAAGATAACTCCGAAAATAATACCAAGAAAATGAAATTTTAAGTGAAATTCCACAGGGATTTTAAGGAAAATTTTAAGGGAGTACCGATAATTTCTGGGTCATTCCGGGAATAATTTCTGGATAATACTGAGGAAATTCTTCTGAAACTCCAAAGGAATTTCAAATCCAAGGTGTTCTGATTAAAAGTCAAGTAGAGTTCTTAAAAATAATTCCAGATGACTACTGAGAAGAATCTTAAAAGACCTCATAGAGTTCTAAAAATTTCGAAAAGAACCTTAAGGAATTCTGAGGAAGGACTTTTTCGCAACTGTACAAAGTTTAAATATAGCTTTTGGATTCCCTAATTGAAAAGTGGGTATTAGTTTGCCATTGAACCTTGGTCTATTATTGCTGTCTTACTAAAAATCGTCTAAGAATCTTCTGTGTGTTTTTGGAGTTCCCCGAAATTTCTGTCCAACGTTTCTCGGAAGCCACTTGCAACATTTCTCGCAAATTTTATGTCCAGAAGTGTCTACTGGTTATTCCTAGAAGCTTATTTAAGCTTCTCCGGAAAGGTTCAACTGATTTCTTCCGGAATCTGGCGTCACCAGGAAGCTTCTTCCTTGGCTTCTTGTGACTTGGCGATCTATTTTTAGTGAAACTGTATCTGTACCAAAAATCCCTGCTTCCCGGGAAGTCGAACCAGCTTCCCGGGAATCGGTAAATGTGAATTTTGTAAAATTATCCGGAAATGGTTCTCGGGGATGTCCCAGGTAGTAAACACTAATCCTGAGAAAATGCTCGAGTAACGCTAAGAGGACCCTTTAAGCAAGTCAATGGATTTTATGTGCTTGCCAATCATGCTCTCACTCGAAATTTATGGATAGGTTATATTAGTGACACTGAGTCTGACACTAGGAACATTAACCCCATGTACAATTTTGCTGGTTTTGTCGGAAACCATTACGAAATATAGGGTCATCTAAGCTCAAAGGCAAGCTCATGGATGATTTTTTTTTTCTTGATTTGTTTTCCGTTGATCTTGTTCTCCGTGCTGAGCACCAATGCTACCGACGCCAGGGAGGCAGCTCCCACACCTGGACCCTACCTATCGACCCATCAACTCATGAACCGGGTACCAACGGCTTTACTTCCCTTCCGAAGGAAGGCGTGATTAGAGATGTTATGCCTCAGAACATCCCGGCGGCGCCGACTGGGATTGAACCCAGGCCTGCTATGGTGAGGGGTAATCACGCTTACCACTACACCACCGGCTCCGCTATGGAAGATTCTTTATTATTGATGTACCTAACTGACTGTTGTTCCAAAGACACTAGACGAACACAGAAATTAAAAAAAAACCAGTACCCCTTCTAATCCGCAAATCCGCTCTTCCCTCTAATCCCAACAGAGGCATCATCGAGTGCAAGGAACCGATCGAGGTGGTGAGCTACAAAATCGGCGTCTGCAAGGTTTCACCCAAGGGCAAGGAATGCACCACCACCTTCCAGAAGCTCGGCTACAACGGCACCAGCAGTGTGGTTCTGTGCAAGCCTCTGACCGGCCGAATGCACCAGATCCGTGTACATTTGCAGTATCTGGGTAAGTTGCTAGTGCTTCAATTATCTTCGTTCGAAATTGATAACCTATTTTCCATTCAATCAGGATATCCCGTGGTAAATGATCCGCTGTACAACCACGAGGTGTTTGGACCATCCAAGGGACGAGGCGGCGACATCGGCGGCAAAAGCGATGAACAGCTGGTGAAGGATCTGATCAACATTCACAACGCGGAAAATTGGCTGGGAATCGACGGCGATTCGGAACTGTCCATGTTCAAACCGATGAAGAACGACTTGGAGGATGGCAAAGGTACGTGGGTGGCTTTCAATTCGATCACACCGGCGACTAATTTGTAACTCTTTCACAGGACCAATTTTAAGCGACGACGACTCGGAAAGCGTGTCCCGCGAAGCATCTCCCTGCTCGGAAAGCCCCCGGCCCGTGTCGTTGGGCAGCGAGAGTCCGAACGAGAACATGTGTGCCTCGATCCTGGCGCCCAACACGTTGAATGTCGTCGGCAGTGCCAACACTGGCAGCAGCAATAGCAGTTCCACCGCTCTCAACACCCGGCTGCAGTCGCAGAAGGTAATTAAATGTTAAGCTGAAGATGCGCAAATTTGCATTTTTATCGCTGTTTGGGATTAGACCGACAACTAGAAGATGCAATGATCGCACCGATCAACAAGATGCAACCGCACCTCTTATCTAAAATTCAATCCCACTCGGAAACGTGACTTTAGGCAATCAACCATGCAGCTCCATCGGGTGGTCAGCAACAATGCGGTTATCCGCATCAGCTCATTTATTTTGAAACTGGTTTTCCCAACCCAGTGCGCCACTGACTGACTCCTTCCGAGCATCTCTCTAGCCAGGCTGCATGCGCTTTGAAGCAGCACTAAAGATGCTTGTAAATTATACAGCACAAATATATCTGTGTGTAAACACAGTACCGATGCAGTTTGTACAACTCACTGGATTGAAACAACAACAACGACGACGACGACGGTGTGTGCATCCTTCGGTTGGCTTCTTCAGATTTGAGTGGTTCTGCTGCTTGCATGGCTAGGGAGGGATATATGTGGGCCATGATGGTACTTGTTCCGTCGGGTCTGCTGCCGGAGGCAAACACACTGCATATATGCATCAAAAATGTTTTGCCCCATGGAGGTAAACATAGTCCATTCCTCGTCGGCAAATATCCATAGAAGCAGCTACGGTAGAGTTTCGTGATTCGATAGTAGGTCTGCCTCCTCGAGTCGAGTCTCTCGAGTGAGGTGAAAAACTGTTGCAAGAGATAGTTGATGTTATTTTAGAAATTTAATTACAATTTATAATAGGTTCTGCATAAACAGACAGTTTTGCTCATTCCGATTGCATGAAGCTTCTCCTGAAACATGCACTTGTTTTAAGGTATCAGGACGACACGATCTAGCTCGGTGGTGGTGCAGCTGGTGGGGCCGACGGTGATGATGACTGGCAATATTGGGCGAAAGTTGGTGCTGCCACCGGGGCAGAGCGCCAAACAATGAATATAAATTTCATTAACACCTGAGAGTGCACCATGAATAACTGAAAATTTGTTGTTTTCGTGATAAGCACAGCAGGTAATGACGTGTGGCAATGGAGGGTCATATTATAAATGTTGGAGAGCCGTTCTATGAATGAACTAGTAATGTGAAGTGAGGAAGCTTTATGGAGCTATTTCATTAATTTAAATTTGAGGATAATTTAGTGAGTTGGGTTGTCATAAGGTCTGAATAATAGTCGGCCATTTTTCTGGATTTCGATCGCATCGTGTTCTTTACTCAAGATTTGGTGTTCAAGCCAAAGTGCTGATTGATTATGTTTGGACTTTGATATCATCTTGAACTTTCCGTTTATCTTCACATAGAGCAATTGTTGACTTCGTCAGTACCTTTACCGATTATGGTCAGGGGGTGATGGAGCCTCTGGGCGCTCGATGTTGACCAAACGATGCCCTGAAACGTGATTCATCCTCATAATGTTGATGGTTTGTTTGTTTATGGCAAATAATGGGTTCCGGGTCATTTGACCAAATGCCATTTAGCCGAATAGGTCATTTGGCCGAATAAAACTTCTTAGTAACAGATTGAAAAATCTACACATTTGCCATTACAAGGAAAGAATCTTAAAATTATTAAATTCTAACTTCTCATAAAATATTTCAAACGGGATTAAAAAATCATGGCAACTTTCATTAAAAAACATTAAAAACAACTTCAAAGAACTCCTAAAAAGATATATTTTTGTTTCTCACCATGCTTTTGAATCCTTAACCCTTTACTTTCCCAAAGGTTTTTGGTTGTTTTGAGTTTTTTTTAACTAGTTCGTTTATTTACTAGGCTCATTCGTGAGCCAAAAATCAGTAATATTTGAAGTTACATTTTAAACAGCAGTAGTTCTAGGTTAGTATTGGGTTGAGTTGCAAAAAGTGTATTTTTGGAAAAGTACTAGAACAAAAGATGCCCCATACAGCCCAACATTATCGACTCCATCTAGAACAGTTTTTGTGTAAAATAAATAGAATGCCAATTGTTTTTCAATAGTTACTCAGTTGAATCCTCAAGTATACATATGGATGAACATAATGATCACATGGAGAAGCTTAAATAAATACTAACTATTTATTCGTAGATTGACAAACAAGAAACAGCCCGAACAGTTGGGGATCAACTGTCGTACCATGGAAAGAAGAGGGTCAAAATCATATTTTTCAACTTCATTCGTAGTGATAAATAACAAGAATAGTTAAATTCGACAGAACTGCTCATG